>NC_057798.1:697991928-698021310 GCF_018294505.1 Triticum aestivum | reverse complement strand
AGGGCGCGCCCCCTATCTCGTGGACAGCTCGGAGACCCCCCTGATGTGAAACCTACGCCCAAAATTCCTATAAATACAGAAACCTTCGGGAAATAACCTAGATCGGAAGTTCCACCGCCGCAAGTCTCTGTAGCCACGAGAAATCAATCTAGGCCCTCTCTGGCACCCTGTCGGAGGGGGCCATCATCACCGGTGGCCATGGAGGAGGATCTCGGAGGGGCCATCATCGCCATGAAGGCCAAGGACCAGAGGGGGAAAGCCATGGAGAAGGAAGCACAAGGGGGAGAACCTCTCCTCCTCTCTCTTGGTGGCACCGGAGTGCCATCGGGAGGGGAATCATCGCCGCGGTGATCGTCTTCATCAACATCACCATCATCATCACCATCCTCATCTCTTTTACGCGGTCCACTCTCCCACACCCCGCTGTAATCCCTACTTGAACATGGTGCTTTATGCCGCATATTATGATTCAATGATGTGTTGCCATCCTATGATGTTTTGAGTAGATATCTTTTGTCCTTGGGTTGATTGATGGTCTAGATTGGTACGAGTTGTATGTTTTATCTTGGTGCTGTCCTATGGTGCCCTCCGTGTCGCACAAGCGTGAGGGGTTCCCGCTGTAGGGTGTTGCAATACGTTCATGATTCGCTTATAGTGGGTTGGTGAGTGACTGAAACACAAACCCGAGTAAGGGGGTTGTTGCGTATGGGAATAAAGAGGACTTGATGCTTTAATCCTATGGTTGGGTTTTACCTTAATGATCTTTAGTAGTTGCGGATGCTTGCTAGAGTTCCAATCATAAGTGCATATGATCCAAGTAGAGAAAGTATGTTAGCTTATGCCTCTCCCTCATATGAAATTGCAATGGCGACTACCGGTCTTGTTAACAATGCCTAGGACAATTCCGCACACCGATCCACCATTATTCCACACTCGCTATTTATAATATTTAGTAATATACTCTAACTTTATGATAACAGCACCTACTTTCATATTTTAGCTCTCCGATATCATACAAAGTTATCCTCTTCATACCGACAACGTAGTTTTATTTCTCGTTTCTAGTTGGAAGCAAACGTTCGGTGCACGTAGAGTCGTATCAGTGGCAGATAGGGCTTGAGAGAATATTGATCTTACCTTTAGCTCCTTATGGGTTCGACACTCCATACTTATCACTTCCACCTTTGGGAATTGCTACGATGATTCCCTGCACTTGGGGATTATCACACATAGATCCCGCCACGACGCTTTGTTTAGAACTGCACCAACTGACAGCTCCACCGTTCAATATAAACACGTATCCGGTTTGCGATTTAGAATCGTCCAGATCAGTGTCAAAGCTTGCATCAACATAACCATTTACACTAGCTCTTTGTCACCTCCATAAAAGAGAAACTTATCCTTAGTCCTTTTCAGGTATTTCAGGACATTCTTGACCGCTGTCCAGTGATCCACTCATGGATTACTTTGGTACCTCCCTGCTAAGCTAATAGCTAGGAATACATCAGGTCTGGTACACAACATTGCATACATGATATAGCCCATGGCTGAAGCATAGGGAACATCTTTCATTTTCTCTCTATCTTCTGCAGTGGTTGAGCATTGAGTCTGACTCAACTTCACACCTTGTAATACAGGCAAGAACCCTTTCTTTGCTTGATCCATTTTGAACTTTTTCAAAACTTTATCAAGGTATGTGCTTTGTGAAAGTCCAATTAAGCGTCTTGATCTATCCCTATAGATCTTGATGCCCAATATATAAGCAGCGTCACCGAGGTCTTTCATTGAAAAACTTTTATTCAAGTATCCTTTTATGCTATCCAGAAATTCTATATCATTTCCAATCAACAATATGCCGTCTACATATAATATCAGAAATGCTACAGAGCTCCCACTCACTTTCTTGTAAATACAGGCTTCTCCAAAAGTCTGTATAAAACCATATGCTTTGATCACACTATCAAAATGTTTATTCCAACTCCGAGAGGCTTGCACCAGTCCATCAATGGATCGCTGGAGGTTGCACACTTGGTTAGCACCTTTCTGATTGACAAAACCTTTTGGTTGCATCATATACAACTCTTCTTCCAGAAATCCATTCAAGAATGCAGTTTTGACATCCATTTGCCAAATTTCATAATCATAAAATGCGGCAATTGCTAACATGATTCGAACAGGCTTAAGCATCGCTACGGGTGAGAAAGTCTCATCGCAGTCAACCACTTGAACTTGTCGAAAACCTTTCGCAACAAGTCGAGCTTTGTAGACAGTAACATTACCATCAGTGTTAGTCTTCTTCTTGAAGATCCATTTATTTTTGATGGCTTACCAATCGTCGGACAAGTCAACCAAAGTCCATACTTTGTTCTCATACATGGATCCCATCTCAGATTTCATGGCCTCAAGCCATTTTGCGAAATCTGGGCTCATCATCGCTTCCTCATAGTTCGTAGGTTCACCATGGTCAAGTAACATGACCTCCAGAATAGGATTACCGTACCACTCTGGTGCGGATCTTACTCTGGTTGACCTACGAGGTTCGGTAGTAACTTGATCTGAAGTTTCATGATCAATATCATTAACTTCCTCACTAATTGGTGTAGGCGTCACAGGAACCGGTTTCTGTGATGAACTACTTTCCAATAAGGGAGCATGTATAGTTACCTCATCAAGTTCTACTTTCCTCCCACTCACTTCTTTCGAGAGAAACTCCTTTTCTAGAAAGGATCCAAATTTAGCAACAAAAGTCTTGCCATCGGATCTGTGATAGAAGGTGTACCCAATTGTCTCCTTTGGGTATCCTATGAAGACACATTTCTCCGATTTGGGTTCGAGCTTATCAGGTTGAAGTTTTTCACATAAGCATCGCAGCCCCAAACTTTAAGAAATGACAACTTTGGTTTCTTGCCAAACCACACTTCATAAGGCGTTGTCTCAACAGATTTTGATGGTGCCCTATTTAACGTGAATGCAGCCGTCTCTAAAGCATAACCCCAAAATGATACCGGTAAATCAGTAAGAGACATCATTGATCGCACCATATCTAGTAAAGTACAATTACGATGTCCGGACACACCATTACGTTGTGGTGTTCCGGGTGGCATGAGTTGTGAAACTATTCCGCATTGTTTCAAATGTAGACCAAACTCATAACTCAAATATTCTCCTCCATGATCAGATCATAGAAACTTTATTTTCTTGTTACGATGATTTTCCACTTCACTCTGAAATTCTTTGAACTTTTCAAATGTTTCAGACTTATCTTTCATTAAGTAGATATACCCATATCTGCTCACATCATCAGTGAAGGTGAGAAAATAATGATACTCGCCGCGAGCCTCAATGTTCATTGGACCACATACATTAGTATGTATGATTTCCAATAAATCTGTTGCTCGCTCCAAAGTTCCAGAGAACGGCGTTTTAGTCATCTTGCCCACGAGGCACGGTTCGCAAGTACCAAGTGATTCATAATCAAGTGATTCCAAAAGTCCATCAGTATGGAGTTTCTTCATGCACTTTACACCAATATGACCCAAATGACAGTGCCACAAATAAGTTGCACTATAATTATCAACTCTGCATCTTTTGGCTTCAACATTATGAATATGTGTATCACTACTATCGAGATTCAATAAAAATAGACCACTCTTCAAGGCTGCATGACCATAAAAGATATTACTCATATAAATAGAACAACCATTATTCTCTTATTTAAATGAATAACTGTCTCGCATCAAACAAGATCCAGATATAATGTTCATGCTCAATGCTGGCACCGAATAACAATTATTCAGGTCTAAAACTAATCCCGAAGGTAGATGTAGAGGTAGCGTGCCGACCGCGATCACATCGACTTTGGAACCATTTCCCATGCGCATCGTCACCTCATCCTTAGCCAATCTCCGCTTAATCCGTAGTCCCTGTTTCAAGTTGCAAATATTAGCAACAGAACCAGTATCAAATACCCAGGTGCTACTGCGAGAATTAGTAAGGTACACATCAATAACATGTATATCACATATACCTTTGTTCACCTTGCCATCCTTCTTATCTGCCAAATACTTGGGGCAGTTCCGCTTCCAGTGACCAGTCTGCTTGCAGTAGAAGCCCTCAGTCTCAGGCTTAGGTCCAGATTTGGGTTTCTTCTCTTGAGGAACAACTTGTTTGCCGTTCTTCTTGAAGTTCCCCTTCTTCTTCCCTTTACCCTTTTTCTTAAAATTGGTGGTCTTGTTGACCATCAACACTTGATGCTCCTTCTTGATTTCTACCTCCGCAGCTTTTAGCATTGCAAAGAGCTCGGGAATAGTCTTGTTCATCCCTTGCATATTATAGTTCATCACGAAGCTCTTGTAGCTTGGTGGCAGTGATTGAAGAATTCTGTCAATGACACTATCATCAAGAAGATTAACTCCAAGTTGAATCAAGTGATTATTATACCCAGACATTTTGAGTATATGTTCACTGACAGAACTATCCTCCTCCAGCTATAGAACTTATTGGAGACTTCATATCTCTCAATCCGGGCATTTGCTTGAAATATTAACTTCAACTCCTGGAACATCTCATATGGTCCATGATGTTCAAAACATCGTTGAAGTCCCAGTTCTAAGCTGTAAAGCATGGCACACTGAACTATCGAGTAGTCATCAGCTTTGCTCTGCCAGACATTCTTAACGTTGTCAGTTGCATCTGCAGCAGGCCTGGCACCTAGCGGTGCTTCCAGGACGTAATTCTTCTGTGCAGCAATGAGGTTAATCCTCAATCTACGGACCCAATCTGTGTAATTGCTACCATCATCTTTCAACTTAGCTTTCTCAAGGAACGCATTAAAATTCAACGGAACAACAACACGGGCCATCTATCTACAATAACATAGACAAGCAAAAATACTATCAGGTACTAAGTTCATGATAAATTAAAGTTCAATTAATCATATTACTTAAGAACTCCAACTTAGATAGACATCCCTCTAATCATCTAAGTGATCACGTGATCCAAATCAACTAAACCATGTACGATCATCACGTGAGATGGAGTAGTTTTCAATGGTGAACATCACTATGTTGATCATATCTACTATATGATCAACGCTCGACCTTTCGGTCTCAGTGTTCCGAGGCCATATCTGTATATGCTAGGCTCGTCAAGTTTAACCTGAGTATTCTGCGCGTGCAACTGTTTTACACCAGCTGTATTTGAACATAGAGCCTATCACAGCCGATCATCACGTGGTGTCTCAGCACGAAGAACTTTCGCAACGGTGCATACTCAGGGAGAACACTTATGCCTTGAAATTTAGTGAGAGATCATCTTATAATGCTACCGTCAATCAAAGCAAAATAAGATGCATAAAGGATAAGCATCACATGCAATCAATATAAGTGATATGATATGGCCATCATCATCTTGTACTTGTGATCTCCATCTCCGAAGCACCGTCATGATCACCATCGTCACCGGCGCGACACCTTGATCTCCATCATAGCATCGTTGTCATTTTGCCGCTTAGTGATAAAGTAAAGCAATTACAGGGCGATTGCATTGCATACAATAAAGCGACAACCATATGGCTCCTGCCAGTTGCCAATAACTTTGTTACAAAACATGATCATCTCATACAATAAAATTTAGCATCATGTCTTGACCATATCACATCACAACATGCCCTGCAAAAACAAGTTAGACGTCCTCTACTTTGTTCTTGCAAGTTTTACGTGGCTGCTACGGTCTGAGCAAGAACCGTTCTTACCTACGCATCAAAACCACAACGATATTTCGTCAAGTTATTGTTGTTTTAACCTTCTCAAGGACCGGGCGTAGCCACACTCAGTTCAACTAAAGTTGGAGAAACTGACACCGCCAGCCACCTATGTGCAAAGCACATCGGTAGAACCAGTCTCGCGTAAGCGTACGCGTAATGTCGGTCCGGGCCGCTTCATCCAACAATATCGCCGAACCAAAGTATGACATGCTGGTAAGCAGTATGACTTGTATCGCCCACAACTCACTTGTGTTCTACTCATGCATATAACATCTACACATAAAACTTGGCTCTGATACCACTGTTAGGAAACGTAGTAATTTCAAAAAAATTCCTACGCACACGCAAGATCATGGTGATGCATAGCAGCAAGAGGGGAGAGTGTTGTCCATGTACCCTCGTAGACCGATAGCGGAAGCGTTAGCACAACGCGGTTGATGTAGTCGTACGTCTTCATGATCCAACCGATCAAGTACCGAATGTACGGCACCTCCGAGTTCAGCACACGTTCAACTCGATGATGTCCCACGAACTCCGATCCAACAGAGCTTGGCGGGAGAGTTCTGTCAGCACGACGGTGTGATGACGGTGTTGATGATGCTACCACGCAGGGCTTCACCTAAGCACCGCTACGATATTATCAAGGTAGAATATAGTGGAGGGGGGCACCGCACACGGTTAAGAGACCAAGAGACCAATTGTTGTGTCTAGAGGTGCCCCTGCCCCCGTATATAAAGGATCAAGGGGGAGGGGGCGGAAGGCCAGGAGGAGGGCGCGCCAGGGAGGAGTCGTACTCCCACCAGGAGTAGGACTCCCTCTTTTCCTAGTTGGAGTAGGTGGGGGAAAGGAAGGGAGAGAGGAGAGGAAGGAAAGGGGGCGCCGCCCCCTTCCTTGTCCAATTCGGACTAGAGGGGGAGGGGTGAGGGAGTCCTGGATTAGGGGGTATCCGGACAGCCGGACTATATACTTTGGCCGGACTGTTGGACCGTGAAGATACAAGACTCAAGACTTTGTCCCGTGTCCGGATGGGACTCTCCTTTGTGTGGAAGACAAGCTTGGCAATCCAGATATTATGTTTCCCTCTTCGTAACCGACTCCATGTAAACCCTAGCCCTCTCTGGTGTCTATATAAACCGGAGAGTTTAGTCCTTAGAGGCACAATCATAATCATCATAGGCTAGATTCTAGGGTTTAGCCTCTACGATCTCATGGTAGATCAACTCTTGTAATACCCATATCATCAATATCAATCAAGCAAGAAGTAGGGTTTTACCTCCATCGAGAGGGCCCAAACCTGGGTAAAATATCGTGTCCCTTGCCTCCTGTTACCATTAGCCTTAGACGCATAGATCGGGACCCCCTACCCGAGATCCGCCGGTTTTGACACCGACATTGGTGCTTTCATTGAGAGTTTCTCTGTGTCGTCGCTGCAATGGCTTGATGGCTCCTTCAATTGTCAACAACAACACGGTCGATGGTGAGACTTTTCTCCTTGGACAAATTTTCGTGTTCGGCGGCTTCGCACTGCGGGCCAATTCGCTTGGCCATCTGGAGCAGATCGACAGCTACGCCCCTGGCCACCAGGTCAGGTTTGGAAACCTGAACTACACGACCGATATCCACGGAGACTTGATCTTCAACGGGTTCGGGCCTGCGCCAGGAGCGCCGGACAGTCCCGATGAGCACGGCTTAGACCTGCTGTCGGACAATGCTCGGGATATCGCCCCTGCAGAAGCCCTGGACCTAAATCCGGAGCAGATTGCATCCCCCGAGGACGGGTGGATGGACCCCGCCCCGGAGGCCGCATACTCATCGACGGTAGAGCCGAACACAGACTTCACCCCCAAGGAAGCCTGTGACACCGGACCCCTGGACTCGTATCCGGGTGTAGGTTCCAGTCCGCGCACTCCCGAGCCCGCCGAATCTGGTTGGGCTCCGGCAATGGAGTTCACCGCCGCGGATATCTTCCAGCACTCGCCCTTTGGCGATGTGCTAAACTCGTTAAAATCTCTCTCTTTGTCAGGAGACTCTTGGCCGAACTATGTCCTGCTCGAGTGGGAAGCAGACAACAAAGGAATTTGTTGCCCACCCACCACCCATTTCATTGCCACGATCAATGATTTAACTGACGTGCTCGACTTCGACTCTAAAGATATCAACGGTATGGACGACGATGTAGGAGAAGAACAGGAACCACCCCCCACAGGGCGGTGGACAGCCACCTCCTCATATGATATATATATGGTGGACACTCCGAAGGAAACCAATTGCGATGAGGCAATGGAGGATAACCCCTCAGGGAAGAAAGCTAAGCATGGGCGTCGTCAACGCTGCTCCAAGCCCCACCATAACAAAACCGGCACAGGAGACGAAAACAATCCGGATGGTGCCGAAAATGAATACAATCCTGATCAGCTTGCCTTCAAGCAGGACGGACTGGCAACGGACAAATATTTGGAGAGGGACAACTACATGCCCCCCTCTGAAGACGAGGTGAGCCTCAGAGATGATGAATTCGGCGTGCCTGAGAATCCCGCGGAACAAGTTCGCTTTAAGCGACGGCTTATGGCCACTGCGAGGAGCCTGCAAAAGAAGTAACAACATCTCAAAGCTGACCAAGATTTGCTCACTGACAGATGGACCAAGGTCCTCGCCACCGAGGAATACGGACTCGGCCGCCCTGACAAAGGGCACACACGGCACAATTCGCTACCTCAACCTAAGAAGGAGAACCTAAGGCACTTACCCCGACGCCAATATACCACCATGATCCAGGACAATATGCAGGAAACACGAGGCGACATCCTCAAGCCTCGATGCAATCGTCATAAATGTCAAGTCAGGGAAGTTGGCGCCAAATTCAATGGCCCCTAGTCCGGTCAGTGGAAAAAGAATAGCTCAAGCCCATCCGGCCCAAGTAGCATACTCGATCAACCTCGGGATTCTCAGGCACGCCGAATTCATCATCTCCCAATAGTTTTGAGGATCCGACATTCTCTATTGGTATTGCTATTGCACTCACTATCTACCCAATAGTTTGGGGGCTCCATCTTACACGAGCCCCCACAGGCATAAAACTATCACTAACATCTCCTCAAAGATGCCAGGTGCAAAGGCCAAGTTTTAACTGGCCCGCCATACTAATGGTTGTCTTCGGATCACCAAATTTTTTTTACCGCGCCAACGAATAAGTCTTCGGCATTGTCCCCTTATACAGTAATTACCACATACTACCGGGACGAACCACGTTGGATAGATTCAACGGGGTACAACATCAGGCCAGTCCCGCATGACATAGTCACAATTATGGGCAAGGTTGAACCCCACCCTTAGAGCGGAAATCATACCGCTGCTGGAATAGCGAGTCGTGCCTGTTTATCAAATTTTGGTTCGGCAGCCAACTACCTGGACTCCAACTGAGGAGTCCGAGCTACTCTATGGCATGATAGCCTGGTTCAGCCAGGCTCCAATCATGCACCCGCGGTTCAACCACAACAGTACATACAACTGCCTTTAAAGCATTTGTCTTCACAGACTAACTTTGGCGCAGAACAGGACTGGCGACGCGGAATCAGCTCGGACGCGCAAGGCAGGAACACATAAGGCAGTCCGGATACACCTCAGATCCACGCACAGCCTCCTCCAGTCGGGCCACGACAGGTTCCGCCAAAAACACTTCTTTTCATAAGCATAAACCGCAGTCATATGCATAGACATGTCACTCTACCACAATGCGTAGACTTAAATAACACTTACCGGCCGTCGTTTCTCATTGACGCCTTTTTGTCACAAACGGCACCCACGCCTCGTGCTATGCCCCATCATGCCAGGGGCTTCATAGTACTCATGATATGGCAACAAAGTCCGACCACCTTTTCGGTCGCTTGGCACCCCGAACTTATAGCACTATATGCATCAGCTCCGAATCATGTCTTGGGTCATTAGTTGGGTTTGCCTGGCTCCCATGTTTTGGTACCTTACATTCCGCTCCATCGGCTAAGGTAGCACTGGGAGAACTACTGCGATTGTGTCCTGCTTTTTCCAGACGAGCACCTCAGTAGAGAAAGGTGAAAACTGACTGTCATGATACAACAAGAGCTGGTCAGTTGTTCGAGAGGTTGTAAAATCTTTAAAGATTTATTCCGCATAATGCCATTATAAATGCAAAGTGCGACGGATCGGTCTTTCGATCAGGCGCCGATAGAGCCCCTAGTACGGTCTTCCGAACACCAGGGGCTGCGCCCACCATACTCGAATTCCTATGGCTAAGTGAGAGTGATAAAGCCCTATAGTCTAATTGCCTGATTCGTGGTGAGGAACACCTCCTTAAAAGGACCCAACAATGGGATAAAGAGTGTTAAGGTATGTCCCGAACACCCCGTACTTTTACGTGGGGGCAGAAGTCGATGACTGGCCAACTCTCAGGATTTATATACACTAAACAACCACACAGGAAGAACAAACATTCAAATAAATAGGCAATAAATAATAAAAGTGCCATTATCCCATATTACAAAGAATGGCAAGACTGCCTTCAGGGAAATATAGTGTCTTTGGTATACTGATCCGCCACAAGGCGGGCTCCTTTCAGGACACCTTCGTAGTATAACTCGGGTTTGCGATGCTCCTTACCCTCCGGTGGTCCCTCAGTCATCAGCTTCTCAGCATCAAGCTTCCCCTAGTGCACCTTCGCACGGGCAAACGCCATGCATGCACCCTCTATGCAGACTGATCGCTTAATGACATCAAGCCGAGGGCAAGAACCAACAATCCACTTCACGAGTCCGAAGTAACTGCTAGAAATTGGCTCCGCGGGCCACAACCGGACAACCAAGTCCTTCATGGCTAGTTCGATTGCCTGGTGCAGTTCGACCAGCTGCTTTAGCTGATCGATAAATGGCACCGGATAATTCGGTGCCAAATACTGCGACCAGAAATGCTTCTCCGCAGACTTCTTCTCCTCAGTCCGGTAGAATTGGGCAGCATCTGATATGCTGCGCGGCAGATCCACAAACGCCCCTGGAGAAACAAGAATTCAGCTTGTCGCTTAGAGTTCCTCCCATTACTATGTAAAAATGACTTTGAGTACAAAAGGCCTTACCAGCCGCAACCTTCCGGGCCTCCTGAATGTCCCTCAGGGCACCTCGGGCTTCTTCCCGAGCATCCTCTGCGGCTTGGCGAGCTTGGGCGAGTTCGGACTCCTTCCACGCTAGACTTTGCTTCAAGACCTTGCTTTTCTTCACGGCCTCCTGGAGCTCTTGCTCAGCTTCAATGACCCTGGCCTCGTGCTTCTCACGAAGAGCCTGTTCGGCGGTGGCCTTATTGTCGGCTTCGGCCACAACCTTCTTCAGTGCCTCAATTTCGGCACTCGCCCTAGAGCATATAATACAAATATTTTCATCAGGCACAACTTCTAATTCGTGCTCAACTTAGCACAAGGTTTCGACATACCTTGCTTGTCATCCAACTGCTTCTTCACGCGTCCAAGTTCCTCTTCAGCCCGTTCCAGACGCTGCTTTAGTCCGAACACCTCTGCACTATGAGCAGTGGTCGTCTCTGCAGACGTCTGTTTTCAAACAAAGGGATACATGTCATTAGCTGAGTCTCTTGCACAACGGAAAAATTTGATCCCCTGTCCGGCTTTATTTCGCCGGACAGTGCATCAGGGGCTACTACTCATATTATGACAATCTCCCAAAGGTTTCTTAAAAACATACCTCAAAGCCCTTTATAAGACTAAGGCATGATTCATTCAGTCTGCTCTCAGCAGACTGAATCTTTTCAATCCCGCACCCATGAGGGCACGATGTTCATCGACGATAGACGCTCTTCTTAGCGCTATCGACAGACCGCCCGGCAGCTCTGCTTCGACAGAGGTCACTGGCAGAGTAGGCAAGCCTCCCCCTGTCAAAGGTGTCTACTCTCCCGATCCTGGAGCTTTAAAGGTCTCCAGGACCGTGTCCGGCTGCGGTCCAAACCTAAGATTGCCCCTGCCGTTGACACGCATGGGAGCCGCTGCTCCCGTGTATCCGGCCCCAGGGATACGCCCCCCTGGTTCAGGTGCCGCTGAGACGACACCTCGGTGTCGCACCTAGGCTTCGGGGAAGGGTCCTCTGGAGGCGTCTCGCTCGCCAGGGCATCTGAGCTCAGCGAATCCTCTGATGTGGACTGTTTGGCGTGGGACCTCGCAGGGATGTACAAAATATGGCGACAATTAAAACTACTACATCCTAATGACCTCGGGCACGTAGGTGTGTGCGGGTTTCATATACTTACGACTTTACCAAGGGCTGGGCCCTGGGATCCCACTCCGGGCTGCTATCGGCAGCCGTGGTGGATGCCTCGGGGAGGGGACCTTTCCCCCTCTTTGGCAATTCGGCTTCCAAGGATGAGGAGGCCGTCCTTTTCTTCCCTCCCCCTGCGGGGGACCCGTCTTCTTCCTCCCCCTCTTCATCTTCAGAGGAAGGATGGTCGCTGGAATCCTCGGATTTTGCTTCCGAAGCATCACGACGACGAAGGGCACTCCGGGTATTCTTGACCTTCTTGGAGGCGTCTTTCTTTGATGCCTCATAAGGCACCGAGACCAGCATCTTCGTCAGAAGAGGTCCGTCCGGTTCCTCTAGCAGCGGGGCTGGACAGTGTATCCACTCCACCTTTTTCATCCATTCCTGGGATTATTGTAGAAAGCATGATAAGTGCGCCTCCCTCAGGATATGCCGGCTAAAATACGGCTGGACAGAGCACACAAGCACTTAACGGACTTGCAGAGCGGGATAGTTGATACCCGCGGTCCTCACCGGAGCCCGGCCATGGTTTTCCGGACTTGAAGAGCACCTTCCAGATGTCCTTGTGGGGGGATCCATAGAGCTCCTGTAGGGTCTGGTGTTCGGCCGGGTCGTATTCCCACAAATTGCAGGCTCGACGCTGGCAAGGGAGAACCAGGCGAACTAACATCACCTGGACCACGTTGACGAGTTTGACGTCCTTGTCGACCATGCTCTGGACGCGCGTTTGGAGCACTGACAGCTCGTCGGACGAGGACTAGTTCAGGCCCTTCTCAGGCCAGGACGTGAGCCGCAATGGAGCTCCAGATCTAAATTCGGGAGTAGCGGCCCACTTTTTACCACGCGGTTCAGTGATATAGAACCACTTCTGCTGCCACTCCTTAACGGAATCATTGAAGGTGCCCGTCGGCCATACGACCTTGGGCATCTTGCTCATCATGGCGCCGCCGCATTCGGCGTGCTCGCCATTCACCACCTTGGGCTTCACGTTGAAGATTTTCAGCCATAAGCTGAAGTGGGGCAAAATACGAAGAAAAGCCTCACATACGACGATGAATGTCGAAATGTTAAGGAAATAATTGCGAGACAGATCATGAAAATCGATCTTGTAATAATACATGACGCCGTGAACAAATGGGTGAAGGGGAAACCCGAGCCCGTGGATGAAATGAGGAAGAAATACGACCCTCTCGTGGGGCTCCGGAGTGGGGACGATCTGTCCCGCCGGTGAAAGACGGTGGCCAATTTTCTTGGCCAAGTACCCGGCCTCTCGGAGCTTTTTGATATCTCTCTCCTGGACAGTAGAGGCCATCCATTTGCCTCCTGCTCCAGATCCGGACATCCTCGGAGGACCTCTCTTCGATGGAGAAGAAGAGTGCTGGGGCGCTAGGGCTCAAGCAGAGGGGAATGGACTAGCAGAAGGGAAAGGCGTGGGTAAAAAGGAAGAAACCTTATCTATTTATAGAGGCGGTAAAAGCTTTTGCGCCTCCCCACTTGCCTGGTGGAACCCGCTCGTCCTCCACTCGCCGCAATTGGCGGTGCGTTCGGGTTACCCATACTCGTATTGATGAGAATCTCGCAATAAGGGGACACGATCTCTGCTTCGGCAAGATGTGCAGAGGAAACCGCCTTGCCATATGCGCTGAGACCGGTTGTAGGAAAACGGTTTGAATAATGACTCAACCGTAGTGTCATGTCGTGTCGCCTAAAAATTGCCAGCAGATCAGATTTATGAAGTGCTATGGTCTCTACGGTGGTATGTGAAGATCATCTTGCAGATCCGGACACGATTCAAGTGTTCGACAATTACTTTGGAGTATTCGGAGATGGAACCCGCCTTGCAATGCCGAAGACAAAATTGCACGCCAGACTCATCGTCATTGATGCCTGATTCAGGGGCTACTGAGGGAGTCCTGGATTAGGGGGTATCCGGACAGTCGGACTATATACTTTGGTCGGACTGTTGGACCGTGAAGATACAAGACTCAAGACTTTGTCCCGTGTCCGGATGGGACTCTCCTTTGCGTGGAAGACAAGCTTGGCGATCCGGATATTATGTTTCCTTCTTTGTAACCTACTCCATGTAAACCCTAGCCCTCTCCGATGTCTATATAAACCGGAGAGTTTAGTCCTTAGAGGCACAATCATAATCATCATTGGCTAGCTTCTAGGGTTTAGCCTCTATGATCTCGTGGTAGATCAACTCTTGTAATACCCATATCATCAATATCAATCAAGCAGGAAGTAGGGTTTTACCTCCATTAAGAGGGCCCAAACCTGGGTAAAACATCGTGTCCCTTGCCTCCTGTTACCATTAGCCTTAGACGCACATATCGGGACCCCCTACCCGAGATCCGCCGGTTTTGACACCGACACGGGGCACGCGACCTGCCCTGGCCGCCCCTCCTCTTCTCCACTAGGGCCCATGAGGCCCACTAAACCCCCCGGGGGGTTCATGTACCCCCCCGGTACTCCGGTATATGCCCGAAACCTCCCGAAACACTTCCGGTGTCTGAACATAGTCATCCAATATATTGATCTTTATGTCTCAACCATTTCAAGACTCCTCATTATGTCCGTGATCATATCCGGGACTCCGAACTACCTTCGGTACATCAGAAAACAAAAACTCATAATACCGATCATTGTCGAACTTTAAGCGTGCGGACCCTACGGGTTCGAGAACTATGTAGACATGACCGAGACATGTCTCCGGTCAATAACCAATAGCGGAACCTGGATGCTCATATTGGCTCCTACATATTCTATGAAGATCTTTATCGGTCAAACTGCATAACAACATACGTTGTTCCCTTTGTCATTGGTATGTTACTTGCCCGAGATTCGATCATCGGTATCTCAATACCTAGCTCAATCTCGTTACCGGCAAGTCTCTTTACTCGTTCCGTAATACATCACCCCGCAACTAACTCATTAGTCACATTGCTTGCAAGGCTTATAGTGATGTGCATTACCGATAGGAGCCAGAGATACCTCTCCGACAATCGGAGTGACAAATCCTAATCTTGAAATACGCCAACTCAACGTGTACCTTCAGAGACACCTGTAGAGCTCCTTTATAATCACCCAGTTACGTTGTGATGTTCGGTAGCACACAAAGTGTTCCTCCGGTAAATAGGAGTTGCATAATCTCATAGTCATAGGAACATGTATAAGTCATGAAGAAAGCAATAGCAACATACTAAATGATCAAGTGCTAAGCTAACGGAATGGGTCAATTCAATCACATCATTCTCCTAATGATGTGATCCTGTTAATCAAATGACAACTCATGTCTATGGCTAGGAAACACAGCCATCTTTGATCAATGAGCTAGTCGGGTAGAGGCATACTAGTGACACTATGTTTGTCTATGTATTCACACATGTATTATGTTTCCGGTTAATACAATTCTAGCATGAATAATAAAAATTGATCATGATATGAGGAAATAAATAATAACTTTATTATTGCCTCTAGGGCATATTTCCTTCAGTCCGGCCGGTTGGTGACATGATAATCTCTCCTCTGAGTTCCCCAACAACATAAACACTTGCCTAAAGTACCTGGAGATGGTCTCCATTGATCTCCTGAAGGTGTTGTGCATAACCCTGAACCTCTAGTTATGACCAACAACATGAAGGAATATTGCTACTTGCTCTTCCACACTTGTGTGGATGCTATCTTCTAGCAGCCCCTTGCTCTTGAAGTTCTGCACAAGCCTGGAAAATGGTGCTCTTTTCATTCAAAGCATCCACAGAGACTCTATGTCATTGCAGTTGTAGAGTAGTATAGATTTTCCATCCTCTCCTGATCACGGATAAACATTGGACCATAATTGATGACAGGCCTCTAACCATGACGACCAACTCTGTCAGTGTACTAGAATAGGGGTACCCTAGTACCCCAAACTTGTGCACGGGCAGTTGTAGCACCCCGCGGCAAAGGCTTGCCGGGCGAACGCCAAAGACCCTCCAAGGTTCCCTTGGAGCCATTCAAGAACAAAGTATTTAAGCTCAGGATACAAGGCCCCGGCAAGAGGAGCTTGCCGGGAAGGCCAACCGAGGCACTCTAAGGAACTTGCCGCGACGCGCCACGTGCTCCGACAAGGCAACAAGGCCCCGGCAAGAGGAGCTTGCCGGGAAGACTAACCAAGGTACTTCGAAGCCCGATGAGCGACAAGCCTCCGGGCCCGACAAGATAGCAGCAGCAGCAAGGCGCTTGCCGTGGCAGGTGGCCACTCTGTGCCCACGCTCCAGCGCATCCACCAACGTGTCGCTCTGGGGGCCTCTCTAGGCGCGCGTGGCGGGAGGCTGTGCAGCCAGCGGTGCACTATGGCATGCGAAGCTGACAAGATCACCATCGTGGCGAACGGTGGCGCCCTTAACGGTCCCTTTCTGCACTGTTTGGGGCGACTCAGACGGGCATTTAATGCCCTTGTCCCCTGCTGTCAGAGTTAGGTAGGGTGCACTATACAAGCAACTGTATCACCTACCTCGCTTTTTACATTTTTACCCTCCTTTGCGTTGCCACTTGTCGGTGACCCCTTTAGCGTATAAAAGGAGGCCCATGCACAACGTAGGGGAGGTTCGGGAGGTTCGGAGGTTCGGGCAGTTCGCTTCGACTCGTTTGTAAACTAGAAAGACACCACGCTCTCTCGAGAGCAAGAACACAAGATAACATAGCCAGACAAGCAGCAGTAGGAGTATTATCTCTCCAGAGAGCTCCGAAGCTGGGTAAACCGCTCGTGTGCTTCGCCTCGATCTGCTCCTCGTGCGACCTCCGCCCCCACCGAACCGAAAGGGGCCCGGTCCGCCGGCCCCATAGGTGTTCGTGGGTCAGTTTCCCCCAACATCTTTGGCGCGCCAGGTAGGGGGCGTCGAGATTCTGTGAACCTGATCCGGTGTTCACACGAGCTAGATCTTCATTCCCTTCATCAACATGCCACCGAAGAAGAAGACTTCGGCGGCAGCCGCTCCGTCCACGTCGCTTCTGCCACCGTTGGAGCAAACGGATGGTGGAATGGACGCCGACGGAAGAACGGACGTCGACGAGGAAGCACATGATGCTGCCAGGTCCAAGAACAAGGCTGCACAAGCCTCGACGACTGTAGATGTTCCGCGCCACTCTCAGGAGGCGCAAGATCAATAGCACCACGGCACTCGCAGCACCATGCGCATGATAGACCAAGGCCAAGCTGGTGGATCTCGGGGTGCTCAAGACCAGCATGCACGCCATCATGCTGGCGCGAGCGGGGCACGGTCGCCTGGACAGGATACTGCTCCTTCTAACATAGTTAGAAGTTCGAGCACGTCCCGCTCCTCGCGCCGTCCGCCGCTGCCACCCACCACCCCAGCAGAAGCTTTGGCGCGAGCTCAACTTCTCCTAGATTACCCTCCGACGTCGGACAAGATCGACGAATGGAGGGCCACCATTCAGAGTCTCATCGGTTATGCCAACGGCAACACCCCACGGCAGCCGAGCGCATCACCGCCGCGGCAGGGTTGCCAGGCGCGAGCCGGTGGCGACGAAACGGGTGGAGGTGCAACTACCATGCAATCACCACCCCGAAGGCCAAGATCACCGACTCGCCGGATCCACCTCGACAGCGACTCCACCGCATCGTCGGATCCACGAGCTCGTCGCGATCAGCGCCAAGTTCTTCATGATCGACAACAAGAAGACGCTCGAACCCGCATCGAGCGCCGGAGAGAAGCATGGCGTCAATCCGACAAGCGCGCTAGGCCCTCTGTTGACATGCATGCGCCAGAGGAACCAGGCGATCTACCGTACGCGGTAGGTTGCCCTGCGTTCACTCGTGAGCTGCGGCAAGTCCAGTGGCCCAGCACAAAGAACTTCAAGCCAGACGTACCGGAGAAGTACGACGGCAAGACGCATCCGTCGGAGTTCCTCAGCATCTACACCATTGCGGTGCAGGCTGCCAGGGGACGGGACGACAAGATCCTTGCCAACTACTTCCCGCTGGTGCTCAAGCCCAACGTCAGGTCCTGGCTCATGCACTTGCCGGACAACTCCATATCTTCTTGGGCTGATCTATGCCATCAGTTTGTCGGCGCCTTCACAGGCGGACACAAGCCTCATGGCCAGGAGAGTGATCTTCATTTGCTCGCCCAGAAGGAAGGAGAACCCCTGCGCAAGTACATTCAGAGATTCAGCAGTGTGCAGCACAACATCCCAGATGTCCACCCCGCCGCGGTGATCAGCGCGTTCCATCAGAATGTGCGAAACCGCAGGATGCGGGAGGAAATGGCGATGTGCAAGATCAGGGACGTCAGCGAGTTATATGCACTGGCCGACAAGTGTGCACGTGCTGAAGAAGGGAGGAGGCTCCCCGGAGAGAATGTAGGAGCAGGAGGATCTGACAGTGAAGATACTGCCCCGGCAAAGAAAAACCGGCAGCGGAACAACAGAAGGAGAAAAGGTAAAGAGGTGCTAGTTGTTGAGCAATCCGGCAACGGTGCTGGCGCCAAGGAGGCCAAAGCTGGTGACTCCGGCAAGAAGGTTGCCGCGGAGGTGGCGGTCGCCGACAAGCAGGACGGCACCAACAAGCAGTACTGCAAGATTCACCGCACCAAGGGCCATGATCTCCAGAACTGTAAGAAAGTCGAGCAGCTTGTTGAGCAACAGAAAGCTAAATACAAGCGGCGCGACAAGGAGAAGGCCCAGGAAGGTGCTGGGGGATCCGGCAAGAAACGTCCCAGTCAAGGAGGACGCCGCGGCAAAGCCAAGCAGCGGCAAGGGGACCGACCTCCTCGCGGCCGCGACAAGGATGAAGATGACGACGACGATGAAGACATGGATGATGAGGAGACTGATGAGCAGGAATTCCAGAAGGCCACAGAGGTCCTGTGTGTTGACGGTGGTGCTTCTCTGCACACATCGCACCGTCGGCTCAAGTAGTGGGTGCGGGAAGTTAATGCAGCAGAACCACCCGTCGAGTCACGCAAGCCTCTGAAATGGTCCAGCACGCCTATCATCTTTGATATTGAGGACCACCCTGATCGCATAACCGCGGTCGGGTGTTTGCCGATGTTGGTTTCACCAACAATCCGCAACCTCAAGGTCACAAAGATGCTAGTTGACGGCGGGGCCGGCTTGAATCTAATCTCCTCCGCGTTGCTCCAGAAACTACAGATCCCTGACAGCGAGCTCGAAGAGACCGGTACATTTCAAGGAATCAACCCGGGAAGGAGCAAGCCGAAGGGAAAAATCACGTTGTCGGTAACATTTGGCAGCGTGCTGAACTTCAGGACTGAGAGGGTCACGTTTGATGTTGCTGATTTTCCATTACCTTACAATGGAATCCTTGGCCGTCCAGCACTCGCCAAGTTCATGGCAGCATCTCACTATGCGTACAACGTACTGAAAATGCAAGGCCCGATAAGTATCATCTCTGTCCCTGGCGACAAGAAGGATGCTCTTATCTGCGCCGACAAGATCTACCGGGAAGCAGCAGCCGCAGTAGAGCACAAGACCCTTGCTGCTGGAGCTCCCGGGGGGAAGAAGAAGACCAAGTGCGGCAAGAGCTCTGATGCCCACTCCGGCAAGCGCACCTCTTCGGAGTGCTGCGCTACCATCGAGGACGCACCATCGAGCTCCACCAGCAAGTGTAAGAAGGAAATGGCAGCTCCACCTGAGACCAAGAAGGTGTCCGCCAAGGAGGATGGCACTGGTGGTACCTTCACCATCAGTGCCACTCTTGACCCCAAATAGGAAAGCGCGCTCGTTGCTTTCCTGCGGGCGAATGTCGACGTGTTTGCATGGCAACCGTCTGATATCCCCGGTGTTCCCAGGAAAGTAATTGAGCACCATCTTGCCGTCTGTCCTCATGTCGGCCCGTCAAGCAGAGAGTCAGGAAGCAGGCAGTGGAGCGCCAAGAATTCATAGCATAAGAAATGAAGAAGTTGGAAGCAGCAGGCCTTGTCAGAGGAGTGCTCCATCCCACGTGGTTGGCCAATCCTGTTGTTGTGCGCAAGGCTAACGGGAAATGGAGACTTTGTATTGACTTCACTTATGTTAATAAAGCTTGTCCCAAAGACCCATTTCCCTTGCCGCGTATTGACCAGATTGTTGACACCACAGCCGGATGTGATCTACTTTCATTTCTTGATGCATACTCAGGATACCATCAGATCTTCATGGCAGAAGAAGATGAAGAGAAAACCGCATTTATCACCCCGTGTGGCACGTACTGCTTCGTACGGATGCCTTTCGGTTTGAAGAATGCTGGTTCGACATTCACAAGGGTAGTCCACCATGCTTTTGAACCGCAGATGCACAGAAATGTGGAAGCCTACATGGATGACATAGTGGTCAAAAGCAAGAACAGGGCGACCCTAATTCAATATTTAGACGAGACATTTGCAAATCTGCGCAAGATCAACCTCAAGCTTAACCCCGAGAATTGCGTGTTTGGAGTCCCTTCCGGCAAGCTTCTCGGGTTTTTCGTGTCTCAGCGGGGAATTGAAGCCAATCCCGACAAGATCAAGGCCATTGAGCAGATCGAAGCACCAAAGCGCGTCAAGGATGTATGAAGGCTTGCCGGTTGCGTGGCTGCTCTCAGCAGGTTTATCTCTAGATCTGCTGAGCGCGCCCTGCCATTTTTCAAAATTTTGAAAAAGGCAGGTCCAATGGAATGGACTCCGGAGGCAGAGGCTGCGCTGCAGGACTTGAAGATATACCTGTCCTCCACTCCAACACTTGTCGCACCTAAGCCGCAAGAGAAGTTGCTGCTGTATATAGTGGCGACCAATCAAGTGGTTATTGCTGCGTTAGTGGCGGAGAGAGAGGCAGATGATGAGCCGGCAACCATGGCAGATGCATCCAGCGACAAGCAGGGGGTTTCGCCGACAAGCTCTGGTCCCGACAAGGATGGATCTGCGCAGGAGCACAACAAGATGCAGAAAAGAATGGTGCAGCGCCCAGTTTACTTTGTCAGTTCCCTTCTGCAGGGGGCTAGTTCAAGGTACTCTGGCGTGCAGAACTGCTTTTCGGCCTTCTCATGGCCTTGAGAAAGCTGCGCCATTACTTTCAAGCACATGAGATCACAGTCATCACTCGCTTTCCACTGAAGAGGATACTGCAAAATCCAGAAGCAACAGGCAGGATTGTCGAGTGGGCGCTGGAACTGTCAAGCTTTGGCCTCAAGTTTGAGAGCACTTCAACTATCCAAAGCAGAGCATTGGCAGAGTTCATAGCAGAGTGGACGCCAACCCCAGATGAAGAAATTCCGGAGACAAGCATCCCCGTCAAAGAAGCAAATAAAGAGTGGCTGATGTACTTTGATGGTGCCTTTTCGCTGCAAGGCGCCGGTGCGGGCGTGCTGCTTGTCGCACCCACCGGAGAGCACCTCAAGTACGTAGTGCAGATGCACTTTCCCAAGGAACAAGCAACCAACAATACTGCAGAGTATGAAGGATTGCTTGCCGGTCTCAGAATTGCAGCAGACCTTGGGATCAAGAAGCTTATTGTCAGGGGTGATTCACAACTGGTCGTCCGCCAAGTAAACAAGAGCTACCAGAGTCCATTGATGGAAGCATATGTTGATGAAGTGACGAAGCTAGAAGAGCACTTTGACGGCCTACAAATGGAGCATATCCCAAGAGCTCAGAATGACATTGCTGATGGCTTGTCAAAGTGCGCCGCACTAAAGTTACCTGTGGAACCAGGGATCTTTGTGCTCAAGTTGACTCAACCATCCGTAACACCATCAACTGGACAAAGCAAGAAGAGGAAGTTGATTTCTGGTGACTACTTTCCGGCAGAACTTCCCGAAGCCGCCGCCAAGAAAGTCCCCAAGATCAACACCAAGGATGATGAGGGGCAGTCTGCTCCGGCAAGCCTTATGGTTTGTTCCGTTGAAGCAGACGCTCCCGACAAGTTTTGCTCTGGCAAGCTTGCCGGGGAACATCAAGCTCCGGCAGGGCCGCAAGTCCTTGCCGTAGAAGCGGATGTTCCCGCAGCAGCAGATATGCCTTTAGTCCTTGTTGTTGAGCCGCAAGCTCCAACATGGGCACAACAGATTGTCCATTTCCTTCAGACAGGAGAACTTCTCGAAGAGCAAGAAGAAGTGGAAAGAGTAGCCCGGCAGTCAAGTATGTACCAGTTTGTCGATAGCATACTGTACAGAAGAAGACTCAACGGAGTGAAATTGAAGTGTATTTGCCGGGAAGATGGACAAAAGCTGTTGGCAGAGATACATGGAGGCATATGTGGCCACCACATAGGCGTAAGGGCACTTGCCGGCAAAGTTTTCCGGCAAGGCTTCTTTTGGCCGACAGCCCTCCAGGATGCAACTGCGCAAGTAACCAAGTGTGAAGCGTGCCAGTTCCATTCCAAGCAGATACACCAGCCAGCTCAAGCTCTCCAGACGATCCCTTTATCCTGGCCATTTTCGGTCTGGGGGCTCGACATCCTCGGCCCCTTCCCCCGAGCTGTCGGGGGCTTTGAGTACTTGTACGTTGCAATTGACAAGTTCACAAAGTGGCCGGAAGTGCAGCCAGTGAGGAAGGTGACAGCACAGTCAGTAGTCAAGTTCTTCAGGTCGATTGTTTGCCATTTCGGGATCCCTAACAGGATCATCACCGACAACGGCACACAATTTACGAGCCGCACCTTCATGCAGTATGTCCAAGACCTTGGCGCTAGGGTCTACTTCGCTTCTGTTGCTCATCCGAGAAGCAACGGTCAAGCAGAGAGGGCAAATGCTGAAGTGCTGCGCGGGCTCAAGACCAGAACTTTCGACAAGCTGCGCAAGTGCGGAAGGAACTGGATCGAGGAGCTGCCGGTGGTTCTTTTGTCGATCAGAACGACGCCAAATCGAGCCACTATCCAGACACCTTTCGCTCTAGTCTATGGAGCAGAGGCAGTTCTCCCCACGGAACTCGTATACGGATCACCTCGAGTGCTCGCTTATGATGAGCTTGAGCAAGAACAGCTGCGGCAAGACGACGCGCTGCTCCTTGAGGAAGATCGTCTTCAGGCTGCTGTACGAGCTGCTCGATACCAGCAAGCTTTGCGCCGCTACCATAGCCGCAAGGTTAATGCCAGAAGCTTCGAGGAAGGTGACCTTGTTCTTCGGCGCATTCAGTCCGCCAAGAATTCCAACAAGTTGACGCCGAAGTGGGAAGGCCCCTATAGGGTGAAACGAGTCACAAGGCCCGGCGCTGTCCGCCTTGAGACCGAAGATGGCATTCCGGTGAGCAACTCCTGGAATATAGAACATCTTCGTAAGTTTTTCCCGTAGGGCGCGGTTGTCAGAACCCGTTCCGGCAACCACCTTTTGTACAAGTCTTGCCGCTGTTGCATGTAATCCTTTGTACAAAGCCGGGCGCAGATCCCGTGCATAAGTGAAACCCCATGTGCTCCGCACAACTTGTCCATTTCATGCATTAGTTTCTTTCTTGCATGCGTTATCTGACACTTTGTGCAGCACCTACATCCGGTAAGCAATAACGAGCCGAAGAGCTCCATATTATTATTTTCTCTTCTTTCTTCTTTTTCAACAAAGGAAAAGAAGGTTCCCTCGCGCACAAGTTTGCCGGGGGGGAAGGAGAAGATTGTGGTGTGGACCAGGCGTCGTTCAAGCAAATTTTTGCCTTGCCGAGAAGCAAGCGACAGAAAAGCTAAGTTGCCAAAGTTTGAGCAATCAGTTTTTAAATTTTAGAGTTATCTTCCTCGAACGACCCTGCTTTGTATGGAAAACCTGTGCGCGGAGGAACCAACTCGTGGCTAGTTGCGCCCTTCCTTTGTTTCGAGTCCGCTCAACAGCTTAAGTGTGCTACATCTAGTCGCGACAAGGTTTCTTATCAGAAGCAGCGCCGCCAGCAGGCTGCTGAAGTTCCGCACTCAGCGCTCGCGGCTCGGGTGCTTGCGCCGACAAGTTCCCTAGAAGCGTAGGGTAAAAGCATACAAAGGAAGGAATCTAGTAGAGGAAATAACATAGCAATTGATAACAGAAATCAAGTTATATTACAAGATAACTTGTCGCAGCTCTAACAGAATGTTTTCATAACATGATTAGCAGCGACAAGGGAAAAGAAGAAGTGGGCGGCCTAATCTACGCGTCCGCCCTCGACTCTCTTGATCTCGCTCACCTTGTCCACAATGGGTGCGACAAGGGCCTTGAGGCATCCAGATCGGCGTCAGGCGGCAAGGACTTGAGGACGTTGGTGAAGCTAAGGCCTGGATTGCGGAAGGCCACCTTCATCAGCACCTTCTGGAGAACCCCGGCGCAGATTTTGCGCGACTCGTCGGCCAGCTGCTTCGGGATCCTCTCCCGGAGCCGCTGGAGTGCCGTCGCCACGCCCTTGAAGAACAGGCTGAGTTTGGCGCTGGGTTGAAGACTCTCGTCGGAAGGATACCCAAAGTCCTCCATCCCCAGCTGCGCCAGCTCCTCGTTGATAACTGCGGCAATGTTCACCAGACCCTCAGTCCAGTGCTCCACAGTGTCTCTGAACGAGTTCTGGGTGACTGCAATGCTCTCCAGCAGCGCTGCGTCAGCCTTGACCTTCTCCGACAAGGTCTTCTCCCGCTCCTTGGCGGCCTCCAGCGTCTGCGTCAGCGTGGCCAGCTTCAGCTCCAGATCTGCTTTGGAATCCTTGGCGGCGCTGAGCTCCTTACCCCTCTCAGCGAGAAGACCTTGCAGCTCACCATGGGCGGCAGCATCCTTCTCGCGCTCACGCTTGAGCATGGCAAGCTCCTCTCCGCTCTTCCCAATGTTGGCCTCCAGCTGCGCCACCTTCTCCTCCAGCTCTTTCTTCGCGGCCTCTGCAGTTGCCGCAGCGTCTTTGCCTCCTTGAGCGCCCCGCCAAGTGCTTGCTCACGCTCGGCGAGCTCTTCCTCATAGCTGTCGAGGTGGGCCTTCCGCTGCACTAGTTCACCTTCCCACGCGGACTGCTTCTCGGCGGCCAGCCTTTGCTCCTCCTCAGCTTCGGCCTTCTCGAGAAGGAAGGCCGTGCGCTCCTCGTCGAGTCGCTCCCGCTCCTGCGCCAGAGACCGGAGAGCTTCTTGATTTTGGCCCCGGAGCTCCTCCGCGCGCTTCTCCATGTCAACTCCCACCTTCGCGACAAGCGCTTCCCGGGAAGCCAGCTTGGCTTGCCGGGTGCGATAGAGTGACAGCAGCTTCCGCAGCAGCTCCTCCTCCTCAGGCTCGCCGCTGCTGCTGCCGGGCGCGTCAACCAATGACAGTCCAGCAGAGGCGAGCACCTCCCTGTCAAAAGTATCCCCCTCAACCGGCGCCCTGGAGCTTGACGCCCAGGGTAGCTTGATGAAGATATTGTCACCGGCCTGCAAGTAGGCGCCGGGCTGGGGCTCCTCGGAGCCCGGCTCCGCAGAAGCGCTAGAGGGATCGGCGGTCGGCGCAGCGCTTGGCGCTCCTGCGGCCCCAGGGTCGTCAGTGCGATCGCCCGACCCCTCGCCGGCTTCCGCAGCAGCAGCCCCGGCGGCCTCCTCGCCGGCGGTCTCATCAGCACCGGCACCTTCCTCGCCGGCGCCCTCTGTCTCCATTGGCTCAGCCAAAGATGGGTCTGAAGAACGAAGAAGGGAGGAAAATCAATCAAAAATCCAAGAAAGGAAAGACGGAAGAAGCAGAACCCAAGGGAAAGTTTCTGGGCAAGTGGATTACCTGCGCCAAGATCTTCAGTTGCGGCCTCGGTCGCCGCAGGATCAGCAGTGCTGTCCCTTGCCGGGGAGTCCCCCCTTGCCGGAGAGCGCTCCCTTACCGGGAACCCCTCCCTTGGCGGCGTAGTCGAAGCAGATGGCACTTCGGGACCAGATTCCAGGCGCTCCTGATGTGGCTGCTCTGCTCCTGCACAAGTCAACAAGCAAGATATCAACAAAGGAAAAAGCACTCAAGTGCGCCCGGCAGCAGAAGGCTAAACTATAAGCTTACGCTGGGGGCTGCGCTGAGGGCTGCTTTGAGGAGTGACTGTCGGGTCCGTCAAGGTGATCTCGGACCCACCCCCTATTGACAAGGTGGGGTCATCATCGATGACGATCACCGCGGCTTTGGCCCTCTTCGCCGCTCTCTGGGCCAGCATCCTGAAAAGAAAGGAGTCCAGGTTGGAGCAAGTCAGATACAAGATATAAACAGCAAGATTGAAGAACTACAAGAGCATCGAAGAACTTACTCTTCTTCCTCCTCGTCGGAGCTGAGCGCGGAAAGATCGAAGTCCGGCCCTCCTCCGGTGCGGCAAGGTGGAGGAGTAGGATCCCTTGCCCACTTGGCGGGGGCAGTGGCAGTGGCCCGGCAAGATCCCGCTCCAGTTGCCGCTGTTGCGTGAGGCGCTCCCGCGGCAACATTGCTTGCCGCGGTAGAGCGCGTCGCGCGGCTTGGTGGCTGTGGAGCCGGCTGCCGCCCCGCTGCGTCCCCGGCCCTGCGAAGGCGCCTCCTTGGCGGGGCCGGGGGCTCCGCCTGCGGCAAGTTCTCTGAAGGCTCAGCCTCCTCCTCGCCGGCCTTGCTCGGCTCGGCTTCGGAACCAGCAGGCTCCTCCTCGCCCATGAACTCCGCGCGTTCGGCAAGGTTTACCGCCTCTGCAGCCTCCGCCTCCTCCACGGTGAACCCGAATGCACCCGCAGCAGCTGCGGCCGCAGCCTCTTCCGCCCTAGTAGCGATGAGCTGCAGCTCCTCGTCGGTGGTGTCACGGGTGAGGCTCTTCTGCTCGTCAGCAAGGACCGGCACTTCCTCCAAGGTGTCGAAGAACGCTCGCACAACGTCATCCGCAGGCTCTTGCCAAGTTGGGACGATGTCGTGTGAATCGCACAACGGCATCATGGCGCGGATCTGGTCAAGCGAAGAGTTATTGCACAAAGGAACTACGCCCCTCGGCAGTGTGAATGGGCGCTGGGGGTCGCGTTTGAATAATTCCAAGAGCATTGCATCCAACTCCAAGACGGTGAAGTTGTAGTTGAGGCCCGTCCGCAGCCTCATAATGTCCGTCGAATTTTTGAATTCCCAGGCGGGCCTCCCCCTCTCCTGCAGGGGGCAATGCGGCGGCGGAGGAAATCTGCCCCGACAGCACCTACAGTGAGCCCGGCAAGCCTGAGGCGAAGAATCCTAGTGATGGCGATCTTCAGCCTCTCATCTTCCGGGGCCATGTTGCTCCAGTCCTTGCCGCACACTATTGGAGCTTGGCGCACGGCGGTGAAGGGCTGTAGATTCTCCTCGACGATCCAGCACCACTCCGCTCTCCACTCCTCCCACTTGCTGCGGAGCTCACCATCCAAGTACGCCTCCTTCTTGTCGACTCTCGAGACCCAGGCAATCCCTCCGGCAAGCGGCTCTCCTCTCTCTACCCGAGGCATGAAGAAGTGGCGGAAAAGAGCAACATTGGGGTGGACTCCGACAAAGTTTTCGCACAAGTGTGCGAAAACTGCCATGGTCAGGACAGTATTGGGGGTGAAGTCAAGGAGGCGGAAGCCATATGTGTTCATAATGTCACAGAAGAACTCCGAGAAGGGCGGGCAGAGCCCACAATAGAAGAATAGCGGGAAGAACGGGTACCCATTTGGAGCCAACTCCGAGGCAGCGGCCGGGAGTACCCTCGTGCGCGGATGCGCACGTGTCTTCGTCGCCCAAAAAAGGTAGAAGTACTCCCTCAGCTCCTGCACGCCGAGCTGGGGGGTGAAGATCGCCCGCTCCTTCCGCAGCGCCGCGAACCGCTGCGCCTCGGCCGACTTCACACCCTTTCCCTTGTCAGCTTTCGGGCCCATGGCGGAGGTGGTGAGGGAGGTCGACGGCGTGGAGATGCTGGTGACAATGGGAGGGGCGGAGCGCTGCTCTCTCGGCTTCGAGGAGAAGGGGGGAGCGGCGGAGTTTGTGAAGAAGGAGTAGTAGCAACCAGCGAGGGGGAACGAACTGCCCCTGTTTCCTCTGCTTATAAAGAGGGACGGGGCGGACGTTTCGCCCTTCCTAATAAACAACCACCCACGATCTCCCCCACGATTCCGCATTCAACGCGTGTCGTTATGGGGGAGCGCGGTGGATACGGAGCGAGATTTGGTGTAGCCCAGCCCGCGTGTGCCCGTGCCCTGTCTTGGGCCTGGCCCAACAGCGCTCGGCACCATGTCTGGCCCAGGCCCAGGGGCTCCTGTCGGTGTACTAGAATAGGGGTACCCTAGTACCCCGAACTTGTGCACGGGCAGTTGCAGCACCCTGCGGCAAAGGCTTGCCGGGCGAACGCCAAAGACCCTCCAAGGTTCCCTTGGAGCCATTCAAGAACAAAGTATTTAAGCTCAGGATACAAGGCCCCGGCAAGAGGAGCTTGCCGGGAAGGCCAACCGAGGCACTCTAAGGAACTTGCCGCGACGCGCCACGCGCTCCGACAAGGCAACAAGGCCCCGGCAAGAGGAGCTTGCCGGGAAGACTAACCAAGGTACTTCGAAGCCCGATGAGCGACAAGCCTCCGGGCCCGACAAGATAGCAGCAGCGGCAAGGCGCTTGCCGCGGCAGGCGGCCACTCTGTGCCCACGCTCCAGCGCATCCACCAACATGTCGCTCTGGGGGCCTCTCCAGGCGCGCGTGGCGGGAGGCTGTGCAGCCAGCGGTGCACTATGGCATGCGAAGCTGACAAGATCACCATCGTGGCGAACGGTGGCGCCCTTAACGGTCCCTTTCTGCACTATTTGGGGCGACTCAGACGGGCATTTAATGCCCTTGTCCCCTGCCGTTAGAGTTAGGTAGGGTGCACTATACAAGCAACTGTATCACCTACCTCGCTTTTTACGTTTTTACCCTCCTCTCCGTTGCCACCTGTCGGTGACCCCTTTAGCGTATAAAAGGAGGCCCATGCACAACGTAGGGGAGGTTCGGGAGGTTCGGAGGTTCGGGCAGTTCGCTTCGACTCATTTGTAAACCAGAAAGACACCACGCTCTCTCGAGAGCAAGAACACAAGATAACATAGCCAGACAAGCAGCAGTAGGAGTATTATCTCTCCGGAGAGCTTCGAAGCTGGGTAAACCGCTCGTGTGCTTCGCCTCGATCTGCTCTTCGTGCGACCTCCGCCCCCCACCGAACCGAAAGGGGCCCGGTCCGCCAGCCTCATAGGTGTTCGTGGGTCAGTTTCCCCCGACAAACTCTCTTGTGCATCAACCTGAGCCATGCATGAATCACAACTATCAGTGCTGCAGCTTGAACTACGAGCTTCATCCGTGCGGATAACCTAGTCGACATCGAGGGTGCATTGAGCAATGGGGAAACCAATCCTTCACCTTGCCTAACGACCTAACAACCTACCTAACATAGGGGGAGGGGTGTTGCTTACCAGCTTCAGAGACGATGACGACAATGAAGCGGGGGGGGAGGGGGCATGGCT
>NC_057798.1:697983957-697991714 GCF_018294505.1 Triticum aestivum | reverse complement strand
CCGCCGGTGTTGAGGACAGACGAAGTGCTTGTTCTAGAGCTAGTGGTGACCGAGTAAATTGGGGGGGGGGGTGAGCCTAGATTTGGCGTCGTCCTAACGCGCCCGATTTCTATCTCCCGCCATCCCCTGTCGATTTCTCCTTACTCCCTCGCATGAAAGTTGCATCCCTTTTGCGATGTGATGTCTACTACACAACATTATTCTTTTAGACTCGTGTTGGGCCTCCAAGCACAGAGTTTTGTAGGACAGTAGCAATTTTCCCTCAAGTGGATGACCTAAGGTTTATCAATCCGTGGGAGGCGTAGGATGAAGATGGTCTCTCTCAAGCAACCCTGCAACCAAATTCAAGAAATCTCTTGTGTCCCCAACACACCCAATACAATGGAAAATTGTATAGGTGCACTAGTTGGCGAAGAGATGGTGATAAAAGTGTAATATGGATGGTAGAAATATATTTCTATAATCTAAATAAATAAACACAACATGGTAGCAATTGATAAAACGGAGCACAAACGGTATTGCAATGCTTGAAAACAAGGCCTAGGGTCCGTACTTTCGCTAGTGCAATCTCTCAACAGTGCTAACACAATTGGATTATATAACCATACCTCATGTGCGATGAAGAATCACTCCAAAGTTCTTATCTAGCGGAGAACACAAGAAGAAATTTTATGTAGGGTACGAAACCACCTCAAAGCTATTCTTTCCGATCGATCTATCCAAGAGTTCATACTAAAATATCACCAAAGCAAATTCAGATTCATAATACTCAATCCAACACAAAGGACCTCAAGGAGTGCCCCAATATTTCTACCGAAGAAACAAAGTCTACCGAAGAAACAAAGACAAGAACGTGCATCAATCCCTATGCATAGATTACCCCAATGTCACCTCGGGAATCCACGAGTTGAGTGCCAAAACATATATCTAGTGAATCAATATGATACCCCATTGTCACCACGGGTATCCATAGCAAGACATACATCAAGTGTTCTCAAATCCATAGAATTATTCAATCTGATAAAACAAAATCTCGAAGGGAAAACTCAATTCATCACAAGATAGAGAGGGGGAAACACCATATGATCTGACTCTATCAACAAAGCCTGTGATACATCAAGATCGTGACATCTCAAGAACACGAGAGAGAGAGAGAGAGAGAGAGAGAGATTAAACACATAGCTACTGGTACAAACCCTCAGCCCCGAGGGCGGACTACTCCCTCATCATCATGGTGGTAGCCGGGATGATGAAGATGGCCATCGGTGATGATCCCCCCCTCCGGTGCTACCTCTTGAGCTTGCATTGGTTTTCCCTTGAAGAGGAAAGGGTGATGCAGCAAAGTTGCGTAAGTATTTCCCTCGGTTTTGAGAACCAAGGTATAAATCCAGTAGGAGACAACACACAAGTCACCGGATACCTGCACAAACAATCAACAACTTGCACCCAACGCGATAAAGGGGTTGTCAATCCCTTCACGGTCACTTGCAAAAGTGAGATCTGATAGAGGTAGATAAACGGTAAAGTAAATATTTTTGGTATTTTTGGTTTATAGATCAGAGAGTAAAGATTGCAAAATAGTAGATCGGAAACTAGTAAGATGTAAACGAGATTCAATAATATGGAAGAGACACCCGGGGGCCATAGGTTTCACTACTGGCTTCTCTCAAGATAGCAAATATTACGGTGGGTGAACAAATTACTGCTGAGCAATTGATAGAAAAGCACATAGTTATGATGATATCTAAGGCAATGACCATGAACATAGGCATCATGTCTGTGTCAAGTAGACCGACTCCTACCTACATCTACTACTATTACTCCACACATGACCGACTCTTGCCTGCATCTAGAGTATTAAGTTCATGAAGAGCAGAGTAACACATTAAGTAAGATGACATGATGTAGAGGAATTAACTCAAGCAATATGATGAAAACCCCATCTTTTTATCCTCGATGGCAACAATACAATATGTGCCTTGCAGCCCCTACTGTCACTGGGAAAGGACGCCGCAAGATTGACCCCAAAGCTAAGCACTTCTCCCATTGCAAGAAAGATCAATCTAGTAGGCCAAACTAAACCAATAATTCGAAGAGACTTGCAAAGATATCAAATCATGCATATAAGTATTTAGATAAGAGCCAAATAATATTCATAGATAATCTGATCATAAATCCACAATTCGTCGGATCTCGGCAAACACACCGCAAAAGAATATTACATCGAATAGATCTCCAAGAACATCGAGGAGAACATGGTATTGAGAATCAAAGAAAGAGAAGAAGCCATCTAGCTACTAGCTATGGTCGTCTGTGGTAAACTACTCACGCATCATCGGAGAGGCAATGGTGTTGACGAAGAAGCCCTCCGTGATTGAATCCCCCTCTGACAGGACGCCGGAAAAGGTCCCTAGATGGGATCTCACGGGTACAGAAGGTTGCGGCGATGGAAAAGTGGTTTCGCGGCTCCCCTGGATGTTTTTAGGGTATATGAGTATATATAGGCGAAGGAACCAGGTCAAGGGAGCTATGAGGGGCCCACGAGGTATGGGGTGCGCCCTACCCCCCTGGGCGCACCCTCCTACCTCGTGGCTGCCTCTTGCATCTCCGACTTCATCTCCAAGTCTTCTGGTTTCCTTTTGGTCCAAGAAAGATCATCACGAAAGTTTCATTCCGTTTGGACTCCATTTGGTATTCTTTTTCTGCAAACTCTAAAATAGGCAAAAAACAGATACTGGCACTGGGCCCTCGGTTAATAGGTTAGTCCAAAAAATAATATAAAATAGCATATAACTGCCTATTAAACATCCAAAATAGATAATATAATAGCATGGAACACTCAAAATTATAGATAGGTTGGAGACGTATCATCCGGCAGGGTGCCGGAACAGGGTCTAGATTGGTTTCTCATGGCTACATAGGCTTATGGCGGCGAAACTTTCAATCTAGGGTCTCCATGAGGGTTTTTGGAATATTTGACTATTTGTAGAGCGAAGAGGGGGTGCGGGAGGCCACCGAGGTGAGCACAACCCAACAGGGTGCGCCTAGGGGCCCAGGCTGCCCTGGTGGGTTGTGCCCCCCTCGGGGCGCCCCGCAGGTGCTGCTCTGGCCCATTGGATGTCTTCTGGTCCATAAAAAATCCACAAAAAGTTTCGCGGTGTTTGGACTCCGTTTGATATTGATTTCCCGCGATGTAAAAAACAAGCAAAAAGCAGCAACTAGCACAGGCACTAGGTCAATAGGTTAGTCCCACAAAATGATATAAAGTTGCTATAAAATGATTGTAAAACATCCAAGAATGATAATATAACAACATGAATACTTCAAAAATTATAGATACGTTGGAGATGTATCAGCATCCCCAAGCTTAATTCCTACTCATCCTCGAGTAGGTAAATGATAAAAGAAATAATTTAAGAAGTGTGAATGCTAGCAAAATGCATTAGTTTGATCAATGATAATTTCAATCACTTTCCCTAACATCATAACAACAACTCTTTCTCATAAAACTCATCATGACAAAGTAGCAACCAAGTCACATGTTAAGGTTCAAACAATGAATTCTCTTGAAACTCAACAACCTATATTCTTAGTAACCAAACAATTGCAATTCAACTTATTCAACAAAGTCTAAGTAATAGCTCTACATACTCTACCATCATATAGTCTTCTATGATTGCTAACACTCACCGCATTCACATGAGCAGAACATTTCAACCGGACACATAGAAAGATAGGGGCTTATAATTTCGCCTCCCAACATATTCACCTCAAGGGTGATGTCAACAATAATAACTCATGCTACCCATATCCAACTGGATATATGTGCCTAAATCTTTCCTCACCACATGATGCTTGCCAAAAGAGAAAAATAAAAATGAATAGAGAGAAAGACTTGGACTCTTGCATGAAAGTAAATACATAAAAGTAAATAGTAGGCCCTTCGCAGAGGGAAGCAGAGGTTGCCATGCGCTTTTTGTTTGTATGTTCAATCCCTTAGTGCAAAAGAACATCACGTTATATTGCCCCTTATGATAGCAACCTTTATTATGCAGTCTGCCACTTTTATTCTTTGCCATCATAAGTTCGTACAACGCTCAATTTTCCCTTACACTAAATGATCTAACTTTATTGCCTTATTGCATCGATGACAACTTACTTGAAGGATCTTACTCAATCATTAGGTAGGTATGGTGGACTCTTGAGAATAAGATTTGGGTTTAAGGGTTATTGGATGCACAAGTAGTATCTCTACTTGGTGCAGAATTTTGGGCTAGCAAAGATGGGCGACAAGCACCACATGTTGAAGGATCTATGACAATATAACTTCTATGTGAATATGAACAAACATAAATCATTACGTTGTCTTCCTTGTCCAACATCAACAATTTTGGCATATAATATTTTGATGGGGGCTCACAATCACAAAAGATTTCCAAGATAGTATATTTGCATGTGAAAGTTCTCTTCCTTCTACTAATCATTCTTGAATTGCTTGTATGACCAAGATTGTGATTGTCAAGCTTCAAAAGATTTCACTTTCTAAACCCAATGTGAAGCTACTACTCGGCATGATATGAACATATTATTCCAACTTCATGATATTCATTCATTCAAGAATTTACTCACGAGATATAAGTGAAGCACAAGAATAAATGACAAGCTGCTCCAAAAAGATACAAGTGAAGATCAAATGAGTAGTTTAAGTAAATGGGTAGCTAATTGAGGACTCTCTCTTATTTAATTTTTTTAGATCTAAGTATTTTATTAAAATAGCAAGAAAAACAAAATAAAATGACATTCCAAGGATAGCACACATCATGTGAAGAAGCAAAAAACTTAGGCTCAACCGATACTAACCGATAATTGTTGAAGAAGAAAAATGGGATGCCTACCTGGGCATCCCGAAGCTTAGATGCTTGATACTTCTTGGAGTATTAGCTTGGGATGCCTTGGGCATCCCCAAGCTTGAGCTTTTGTGTTTCCTTAATTCCTCTTATATCACGGTTTCCCTAAATCTAAAAAACTTCATCCACACAAAACTCAACAAGAACTCGTGAGATAAGTTAGTATAAATCAATGAAAAACCCTATCATTCTCTGCTGTAGAAAATCACTAAAATTATTATTTGACATTGCATACTAAATGCCTCTGCGTATTTAATACTCCTATCCTCAAATAGAATCATTAAACAAGCAAACATATGCAAACAATGCAACTGTAACAACAATCTACCAAAATAGTACAGTCTGTAAAGAATGCAAGATTCATCATACTTCCCTAACTCCAACAATTCTGGAAAATTACCACACTGTAGAAAATTTATTATAGCTTACCATTCAACAAGTTTCAACATTTTATCACATTTTGACTTTTCTCGGGAATTTTTGCAACAGCGATAAACTTTCTGTTTTGAAACAGCAACATGTAGACTTGCAAAATAAGCATGGTAAAGGCTATCCTTGACACTTTTATTGAAATAAAAGATGCAAACCATTATTCTAAATAACAACAAGCAAATACTAACAAAATAAAATGATGCTCTAATACGTATCCAACGTATCTATAATTTTTGATTGTTCCATGCTATTATATTACCCGTTTTGGATGTTTATGGGCTTTACTTTACACTTTTATATCATTTTTGGGACTAACCTACTAACCGGAGGCCCAACCCGAATTGTTGTTTTTTTTGCCTATTTAAGTGTTTCAAAGGAAAGGAATATCAAACGGAGTCCAAACGGAATGAAACCTTCGGGAGCAATCTTTTTGGAACAAACGCAATCCAGGAAACTTGGAGTGGACATCAAGAAGTAACCGATGCGGCCACGAGGGTGCCGGGCGCACCCTAGGGGGGTAGGCGTGCCCCCCACCCTCGTGGGCCCCTCATGGCTCTCCTGACCTACCTCCTTCACCTATATATATCTACGTACCCCAAAAACATCTAGGAGCACCACGAAAAACTATTTCCACCGCGGCAACCTTCTGTATCCGCGAGATCCCATCTTGGAGCCTTCGCCGGTGCTTTGCCGGAGGGGGAATCAACCACGGAGGGCCTCTACATCATCTCCAAGGCCTCTTCGATGAGTTGTGAGTAGTTTACCACAGACCTTCGGGTCCATTGTTATTAGCTAGATGGCTTCTTCTCTCTCTTTGAATCTCAATACAAAGTTCTCCTCGATCTTCTTGGAGATCTATTCGATGTAACTCTTTTTGCAATGTGTTTGTCGAGATCCGATGAATTGTGGGTTTATGATCAAGTTTATCTATGAGAAATGTTTGAATCTCCTCTGAATTCTTTTATGTATGATTGGTTATCTTTGCAAGTCTCTTCGATTTATCAGTTTGGTTTGGCCTACTAGATTGATCTTTCTTGCAATGGGAGAAGTGCTTAGCTTTGGGTTCAATCTTGCGGTGTCATTTCCCAGTGATAGCAGGGGCAGCAAGGCACGTATTGTATTGTTGCCATCGAGGATGAAAAGATGGGGTTTATATCATATTGCCTGAGTTTACCCCTCTACATCATGTCATCTTTCTTAATGCGTTACTTTGTTCTTTATGAACTTAATACTCTAGATGCAGGCAGGAGTCGGTCGATGTGTGGAGTAATAGTAGTAGATGTAGGCAGGAATCGGTCCACTTCTCATGGACGTGATGCCTATATACATGATCATGCCTAGATAATCTCATAACTTTGCGCTTTTCTATCAATTGCTTGACAATAATTTGTTCACCCATCGTAATACTTATACTATCTTGAGAGAAGCCACTAGTGAAACCTATGGCCTCCGGGTCTATGTTTTATTATATAAGTTTCCCATCTACTTTTATTTGCATCGTTTACTTTCCAATCTATATCATAAAAATACCAAAAATATTTATCTCATCTTATTATATCTATCAGATCTCACTTTCGCAAGTTACCATGAAGGGATTGACAACCCCTTTATCGCGTTGGTTGCGAGGTTCTTGTTTGTTTGTGTAGGTGCGTGGGATTTTTGAGGAGCCTCGTACTGGATTGATACCTTGGTTCTAAAAAATTGAGGGAAATACTTACGCTACTTTCCTGCATCACCCTTTCCTCTTCAAGAGAAAAACTAACGCATGCTCAAGAGGTAGCAAGAAGGATTTCTGGCGCCGTTGCCGGGGAGGTCTTCGCTCAAGTCAAGACAGACCAAGTACCCATTACAAACTTATCTCCCTCGCATTACATTATCTGCCATTTGCCTCTCATTTTCCTCTCCCCCACTTCACCTTTCACTACAAAAAAAAGACACATCCGTGACATTTTGGGCCGGACGAATTTTTTTCCTATCGTACATATGACACTTCTATGACGATAATTGTGACAGAACCCGGTATCATCATTGATGTGGTGGGCTCCTACTTCTATGACAAAAAATCATGACAGAAAATGGGCTTTTCATCCTGGGCGGGCCGGAGACGCAGCTGCATGACATTCTTTAGGTCATCCATGACGGAAAAAACCGTGGTAGAAGCGAGGGGTAGGAAAATTTCGGGGAGTTGCCGGTTACGGTGGGAGGTCGGGGGCCGAGCGATGCGCGTTTCTCTCGTACACGTACACGCGTGTGTGCGAGGCATTGGCTCTAACTGAACCCGAACGAGGCGTTGGGCTCTAACTGAACTCGAGTGATTGCACTGCAGGCTACGCGTTACTGAACCCGAGCGATCGATCAATGGCTGTTAACTGAACCCGATGGAGAGATTCCTTTGCTACTGCTGCTAACTGAAGCCGA
>NC_057798.1:697982558-697983235 GCF_018294505.1 Triticum aestivum | reverse complement strand
GACCGTAGGAGGTCCGTTTCCTCCGTTTTGCGGTACGCCACACCCCTCCCGATCAACAGGACCCCGTTCCGAACGTGGCTGGTCGAACACAAGGCCGTTTCCTCCGTTCTGCGGTACGCCAGGCCTCGTTTCCATCGCCTGTTCTGTCCAAGCCAGTTGGCTCCCACGCGTTCCGTTGCCTCCCAATGAACACGACGTGTTCTGTTGCCTCTCCATGAACACGACGCGTTCCCTTGCCTTCCCATGAACACGACGCATTCCGTTGCCTCCCCATGAACACGACGCATTCCGTTGCCTCCCCATGAACACAAGCCGTCGATGTACGTATACGTGGCCGTATGTACACATACGTGGCCGTATTTTCTTTCTTGCACCCTGGCCGCTGTACGTACGTGTACATGCTACGTGCGCGCCTCTACTACGACACGTGCACGCCTCTACTACGACACGTGCGCGCCTTTACATCGACCAGTATGTACGTACACGTTCGCGACAAGGATGACAACGCTACGTACGCTTCGACCAGGTGGGTCCCGACTGTCAAGCACTTCCTTGCCTGCGAAGATGTAGTTGGTGGGTCCCAGCAGTCAGGGGGGCGAATCATTTTTTTTGCCCGGACGCACTTCCTTGCGTGCGAAGGTGTAGCTGCTGGGTCCCAGCAGTCAGGGGGGCGAATC
>NC_057798.1:697980144-697982199 GCF_018294505.1 Triticum aestivum | reverse complement strand
GAAGATGTAGTTGGTGGGTCCCAGCAGTCACGGGGGCAAATCGGTTTTTTTCGGGCGCACTTCCTTGCGTGCAAAGATGTAGCTCGTGGGTCCCAACAGTCATGGGGCGAATCATTTTTTCATGAAATACGGTGGCCTGTCCGGTGGGTCCCCGCTGTCAGGTGGAGGAATAATTATTTTGCGCGTAGTAAGGAGGCACTTCCTTGCGGCTGCCGTGGACCCAGCTGTCAGCCTCTCCATGTATAGTCCACGTCCGATGGAAGTCGTTCCTTGACCACGTTGACCACGCCGTGCCGAGAGCACCACGACGGTGGACGACGGCGAGGCCTAGGAAGGGGACGACACGGACCCGGGGAAGACGCGATAGTTGATGCACACGCGGAGAGGAGTACGAGGGTTCACTGGTTCGGCTGTGCTGCCGTCACCACAGAATAACAGGGGGTGTGGGTGAGTGGAGGGATGGCTTGGCCAGCAGTGGGAGTAGTAGGGGGCGGTGAGGCCTCCGCGGCAACACAGCCGGCCATGGGAGGCAGGAGCAGGCGGCACGACCGGCGCTGCTTTGGGCGGCTGGAGCAAGAAGACCAGAGGTTGAAGAAGCACAACGGCCGTTGGATGGACATCGTACGGTCACTGCAGCTAGAATCGTTTATATTGACTAAGTTGACAAAGCCCTTGGTACGTCAACTTAGTAGGCCCACAGGTCAGCTTCCGAAACGGTGCGCCCCAGATGTCAGGGGGGAATCATTTTTTCGGCGGGTGAAGCTAGAATATCCGAGATTGAAGAAGAAGCATGGCATCTGTTGGATGGACATCCAACGGCCGCTGCTGCTAGAACCGTGTGTTGACTATAAGTTGACAAAGCCTTCCATACGCGTCAACTCTGTTTTTTAGGGGAAGCGTCAACTTAGTAAGGCCAGAAGTGTGTGGCAGAGAACTTACAGCCCATTTGAGATTTGTAAGAATGTGTAGCCCATTTTTGAATTCTAATGGAATTTACTACAGCCCATTTACAGTTTGTTAAAAGTACAGCCCATTTCAACCAACCGTTCAAAACAGAATTTAATAAATTTCCCAAATTTTGATGGGACTCGAATATTTTTATCCTGAAATTTCTAGTGAGATTAAATACAATTTCAATATAAATTTATATTACTAAAAATCCAACGAAACATTGTGCTCCCAACAATTAATGAAATTAAAATTTTCAATATTCCAAAATAATATTTTATAAAGTAATCATTGTTTGGTGCATTTTTTTATAGTTACTACCCAGTTTTTATAATTACATTCCATTTATTATTTCTTAAAGCCCATTTTCTTGTTAAGCCTAATGCATCCCTCCTAGGAAAGATTTGCAGCCCAGCGGGGCGGAGAATAACAGCTTGACCTTGCCTGGGTATTCCTCAAAAAAAAGTATAGCTGGGCTAGCCATTTTCAGCTTGAAAAAAATTAATATCTGGGCTAGATATCTGGCCTGGGCTAGAAGGGCCACAGCCCGCCCTGTTAATACCTGCAGCGATGTTTTCGTTGTTGTTCAGAGGAGAAAAATTAATATCTGGGGTAAACATCGAAAAACTCTGCAGTGCTCACACCTCAAAAACACAAATACTGCTCGAGCTGCTTGGTCCCAGCTGTTGGCCGCTTCTTGTGGAATTCTCTCGTTTATTGACTACTCCCTCTTTTCCGGTTTATAATGCTCAATTCAAAAATCTCACCAATCAAGGTAGATGGCGAGTGGTGGAATACTTTTTGTAATTTTGCAAAAGCACCTAATTAATGCTCTTGTTATCCTAAAAAAATTGTGTTTATCAATGCATTAATTGCAATGCATGCATGCATAAAGTACATGCATTGATCAATTTTCTCTTAATACTTGCATGCAATGATTTAATGCACCTTGGAATCTGAACATGTGATGGAAAACAACCAAATTGAGCCTTATAAAATGGAAAAACTAAAATTGTGAGATAAGCCCTATAAACCGGGAAGGAAGGAGTACATAGGTTGACAATGGTGTGGGACCGTGATGTCAGGAAACCAGGAGGAAGCAAAATA
>NC_057798.1:697818980-697979793 GCF_018294505.1 Triticum aestivum | reverse complement strand
ATTTCTGACGTAAAAAGAGACCGTAAGAAAATATATAATCATCGTAAAAAATATTTTATGTTATGTAAAATTACAAACATAAAAACATAGTGTAAAATTCACATAAACTGTAAATTTTCTTGTCGTATGCCCTATATTTTTATTTTTTATGCCAAATTTTATGTAGTGAATAAATAAGAATATAACTATTTGAAATCCAAACGTAATTTGATTATGAAATGATCGTAAGATTACCTCGGGTGAAGAATAACTTATTCTGCACCCTGGGTGATGAATAGTAACACTATATATATATATATATATATATATATATATATATAGGAGTAGGATTTTCTACAATAGCTTGCCACAGAACTAGTTAAGGTTTTCAACGGTGTAAAAGTTCTCAAAAATCCTGAAAAAAATACTGGACCAACGCACCTATAATATAACATGATCCAACGGATGGATTGAAAAAATTTGACTGCATGTGTCCTGGACAAAAAGAACAAATGTTTCAATATATATTGATCCTGAAGTGAGCTAAAATGCTTGTTTTTTTGCTGAGGACACATAAATGCATATTTTCGCAATCACACCGTTGGATCATCATATTATATTAGAGTGAGGCTCCCCTATTTATTTCATATTTTTTACTTACTTTTAAACCGTTAAATGTTTAGGAAGCCTTAACTAGTTATGTGGCAAGCTATGATAGACACAGTTATATATATATATATATATATATATATATATACAGACGGTCTATTCGGCTAATATTAGCAGAATAAATATTCTACACACCACTTCCGCACTGCACGCTGAACGCAAGTGCACTGCATCTTCTTGACGATGAGCACTGCAATATAGACTAATGAACTTCGTGTCGGAAGAAACTGCATGCAGTGTTTATTCGGTACTGTTTTCTCTCTAATTTTTTGATTGTTTATCGGAACGAGGCGTATAATATACCATTGAAAAACTATGGATTAGGCGCAACTTCTCTATGTTGAACACTTTTCGAGATTCCTCGCGGTTTAAGAGCAGTTTCAAAAACGGCGCGGCGGATGACGAGTGGTAGCGAACGGATTTTCGTCATTTTTTCTAAACCGCTCATCAGAATAAAGCAAATGATACGCCGTTGGAAAGATATCATCAAGGCGCATCTTTTTCATATCTATTATGTTTTCTAATTCGTTACGGTTTAAGAGCACTTTCAAATTTACTAAATCGCGGAATTACGTTTTTTTGAAATTTTTGCAATTTTTGGTACTGTTTTTGCTCTAGTTTTTGAACCGTTTGTCGAAACGATGCATGTAATATGTCGTTGGAAAGCTATGGATAAGGCGCAACTTTCATATGTAGAAATGGTTTTGAGATTCCTTACGGTTTTTAGTTAATTTTGAAAATCGTGCGGCTGACTACGAGAGGCAGCGGCCGTTTTTTGAGAAATTTTTACAAACCGCTGGTCGAAATGATTCAAATTGTACGCTGTTGGAAAGATATCATCGAGACAAAACTTTTTCATGTAGAACGCTCCCTCTAATTCCTTACGGTTTAAGAGCAATTTTAAAATTACAAAAGTGCAGACACTCTGTTTTTTTGCGACACCCAAATCAGCGAGTGTACGTCATCCGACAGAAAACCACACTGCATCAGATGAAAACCGCACTGCATCAGACACGCAAGTGAACTTCATGATTTCTTTTGTCGAACGTAAATTTTTCTCAGACGAGTTTTTGTTGTCTTTTTTCCAGCTTTTTTTATGAACGAGAGTGGACCGCAGAGATGGGGCAAGTGAACCACGACATATATCGAAGTGAACCACTTTACTATTGTTGTTTCGCTAATTTTTTCGCATTTTCATGTTGGGAACAAGTGAACACCATCACTCTCAAAAGTGAACCACATCGGGGGGCCAAACGCACTGCAGCGTTGCATTTGATATAGTGAACAATGGAGGAGTTTTATTATAGTGAACCACGTGGGAGAACAAAGTGAGCTTCAAAACATATAGTCTATATCTTTTCATTATATTTAAACAGCCACACACACAACCATTCAATGGTGGACCGCGAAGTTTCACTATAGGCGAGTTTTTGTTGCTGTTTTCTTAGGCGAGTTTTTGTTGCCTTTTTCTTCTAACTTTTTTTATGAATCTGAGTGGACCGCGGGAGATGAGGGCAAGTGAACCACATGAAGTGGAAAAGTGATTTGTGACAGAGTCTAAGGGGAAAAGTGAAACTTCTAAGGAAGTGTGGTTTTGTCTTTTAAAAACTTCTTTGAAATTTACCTCGACTACATGGTCAATGGTAACGAGTTGCATCAAAATTTATATTCTTACTAAGTGGACCACTTAGCAATTCACAGTGAGCTGCGTCACATCGCTTTTTAACTAGCAAACTACCAAGCCACTTCAAATATACAAACATTGTTGTTTTTTGTACAAAGAGAACCACCGGGACCCCACAACGAACTGCAATGATTTTCAACAAGTTTTCTCTATACAATATAAAGAAGTGAATCGTGGTAGCAGACGCCAGTAACGAAATGCAAAATTTTTGCGTCTATCGTCCCGGGGCTGCACTGCACTGCACTGCAGCGACCACCAGAGTGCATCGCTGGTCGCTGCCGCCGGCGAGGGAGAAGGCACATGGTAGACCGCCAGCCACCCTGTGGTAGCCGTTGCGTGGAGGGGGAGACCGCTCCTGGTAGGCAGAGTGCATGGCAGCGTGGGGCACCGGATCTGGCGACACGGTGTTGTGTGGGGGCCGCCGTGGCTTTTGGATCCGTTTGTGGGGGGCCACCGCGGCCTGGATCTGGTGCCTCCTCGTGCTGGGAGGTGCCCCTGGGGGCGCGACGACCACCGCGGCGCGCCAACGAGGGAAGGATGGTCGTTGGCCGGTCGCGGCTGGGCGCGAGGAGTAGAGAGCCATGGAGGGCTTGCCGGATCTGGGGAGGAGAGGGCCATGGTGACCTCGGTAGGCAGCGGGGAAGATGGATCTGGCTGCCGAGGAGGACGGCAAACAGAGGCCGGGGGCAGCCCGATCCGGGGCAGAGGGAGGCCGGGGATGGCCCGACCCGACGGTAAGGGAGGCCGGGGGCGGCCCGATCTGGCAGCGAGGGAGGCTGGGGGCGGCCGGTCGGGTGGTGAGGGATGCCGGGGATGACGGCGGTTGGTGCAGAAATTCAAGGGCCTCCGGGGTGGGGCGGGGCCCTGGCGGCGGCAGCGGAACCTTCAGGGCAAGGTGGAGCTGGCTGTGGTGGCTCGGCAGATTGAGGCTGGGCTGGGTGGTCGGCGCGGCGACGCCCAGAGGAAGGCAGGGCGGTGCGGGGTTGGGGCAACCGTAGGAGGAAGAAGGTGGGAGAGGAGGTGGGTTGTGTGTGAGCGTGGGGTGGGTCGCGTTGGGCACTAGTGAGGGTAGGTGGTAGGTTTTGTCATCGTGCAGTTCGGTTCGGGGCACTCGCGCGGTTCTTTTTTGTTATCAGAATAAGCGATTCGGTGTGCAGAATAAAGTCTTAAGGGGTGTTATCATAATAGACCCACCCTATATATATATATATATATAATAAGGAGGCACTTGCGTACGTGAGGCTATGGACTTGGTGGGTCCCCATTGTCATCCTATCCAAGTAAAGTCATCTCCTCGCCCGCGCGCGCTTTCCGCCTGAAACAGTCAGCGTCGGCCGCCCCACTTCCCGGTGCAGGCGATTGCTTCGTCTTCAAACGATACAAGTGCCATCCGTCCGTCCATCTGCCGCACACATTAATGATACGCGGTTGCCGAGGCGGCTACTCCAGCGCCACACGTCCGTCCCTCTGCCCGCCTACCATTGCTATATAAACTTCTGCGCCGGCCATAGCCGCAGTCATCCGCATCTGTTCCCTTTCTCCTGTCCACACCACTACTGCCCACCATGGCTTCCTCACGCTCCAGCGCTCTTCAGGACGGGCGGACGATGGACCACAAGGAGATGGCAGCCATTGTTGCCGACCGGCTGGCTGGCAGGCAGCCGGAGGACGACGACGTCCCAATGGAGAACATGGTATTCGATGATCCGGCGCCAACCCCCTCCTCCACGCCATCCTCGCCGGTGCATTGCACCATGACCATGGTGAGGCCCGTGCCCAATATATGGACAGGGTGAGGCAGATGCGTGAGGAGCAGTTTCGGGAGGTGCAGGCCGACGCCGCCTACAACCACCATCTCCTCCAAGAGCGCCTGCAGGCGGAGGAGCAGATCACCGCAGAGCGGGCGGAGGAGGAGGCGCTACTCGACTCGTACCGCTCCGCCCGCAAGGGCCGCCTCAAGCACTGGCGTTACCGTATGCGGGTGGCGGAGGCTGCGGCCGCCTACAAAGAGGCTAGCAAAGAGAGCGATGAAGCGGGTGAGGCGCTGTTTGGCGAGACCGAGGACAAGGCAGAGGACAATGCCGGCTCCGACGAGTCCCCGCTCCGCTGGCGTCGATGACGCCCTGCTCCGCCGAGGCCCCGCGGTGCCAACAACGAGGCAGAGAAAATCGCCGGCTCCGCCGAGGCCCCGCCCCGCCAACAACGAGGCAGATGACATCACCGGCTCAGCCGAGGCCCCACCCTACCGGCAACGTGGGGAAGGATTTCCACCGCTCCGCTGAGGCGCCGCCCGCCGGCAACGAGACAAAGGACATCGTGGGCTCCGCCGAGGCCCCGCCCCGCTGCCAACGAGGCCGCGCCACATAGAAAATGAGGAAGAGTAGAACACGGTAGGTCGCCGCCGCTCGGGTCCAAGTAAGGCCACCGCTGCTACCCTCCGGTTGAAGCCAAGCTAGGCGAGTTGACCATTGACGGCCGGTGAGCTTCTTGGCGGCAACGTGGAGTCGCAGAGCTGCGCTGGAGAAGAACGCTACTTCTACTTAACTGCTGGTGCAGTTGGCTGACAGACACGTGGGCCCAACAAGCCACATGTCAGTTATGCAACTACACCTGCAGTTAAGTCACTGAAGCTTCTGTTCGGCTCAGCGGGACACAGGTGGGTAGCTTTGGTTAATTAATTATACCTCCAGCGCACCCCTTTTTAGTTTTTTTTGGAAAAGGAGGATGACCCCCGGCCTCTGTTGGGGAACGTAGCAGAAATTCAAAATTTTACTACGAGTCACCAAGATCTATCTATGGAGAGACTAGCAACGAGGGGAAGGAGAGTGCATCTACATACCCTTGTAGATCGCTAAGCCAAAGCGTTCAAGTGAACGGGGTTGATAGAGTCGTACTCGTCGTGATCCAAATCACCAGAGATCCTAGTGCCGAACGGACGACACCTTCGCGTTCAACACACGTGCAGCCCAGTGACGTCTCCCATGCCTTGATCCAGCAAGGAGAGAGGGAGAGGTTGAGGAAGACTCCGTCCCGCAGCAGCACAATGGCGTGGTGGTGGTGGAGGAGCGTGGCAATCCTGCAGGGCTTCGCTAAGCACCCCGAGATATGAGGAGAAAGAGAGGTAGGGCTGCGCCAACAGGAGAAGAACTTCGTGTGTTGGGCTGCCCCTTTGCATCCACTATATATAGGGGGAGAGGAGGGCTGCACCCCCACCTAGGGTTCCACCCTAGGGGCGGCCAGCCCAAGATCCCATCTGGGGGGGGCGGCCAAGGGGGGAAGAGGGGAAACTTGCCCCCCAAGTTAGGTGGGTGCGCCCCCTCCCCAAACCCTAGGCGCCTTGGGCCCTTGTGGGGGGGCGCACCAGCCAACCTGGGGCTGGCCCCCTCCCACACTTGGCCCATGCTGCCCTCCGGGGATGGTGGCCCCAGTCGGTGGACCCCCGAGACCCTCCCGGTGGTCCCGGTACGTTATCGATAAAACCCGAAACTTTTTCGGTGACCAAAACAGGACTTCCCATATATAAATCTTTACCTCCGGACCATTCCGAAACTCCTCGTGACGTCCGGGATCTCATCCGGGACTCCGAACAACATTCAGTAACCACATACAAACTTCCTTTATAACCCTAGCATCATCGAACCTTAAGTGTGTAGACCCTACGGGTTCGGGAACCATGCAGACATGACTGAGACGTTCTCCGGTCAATAAGCAACAGCGGGATCTGGATACCCATGTTGGCTCCCACATGTTCCACGATGATCTCATCGGATGAACCACGATGTCAAGGACTCAATCAATCCCGTATACAATTCCCTTTGTCTAGCGGTATTGTACTTGCCCGAGATTCGATCGTCGGTATGCCGATACCTTGTTCAATCTCGTTACCGGCAAGTCTCTTTACTCGTTCCGTAAAACATCATCCCGTGATCAACCCCTTGGTCACATCATGCACATTATGATGATGTCCTACCGAGTGGGCCCAGAGATACCTCTCCGTTACACGGAGTGACAAGTCCCAGTCTCAATTCGTGCCAACCCAACAGACACTTTCTGAGATACCTATAGTGCACCTTTATAGCCACCCGGTTACGTTGTGATGTTTGGTACTCCCAAAGCATTCCTACGGTATCCGGGAGTTGCACAATCTCATGGTCTAAGGAAATGATACTTGACATTTAGAAAAGCTTTAGCATACGAACTACACGATCTTTGTGCTAGGCTTAGGATTGGGTCTTGTCCATCACATCATTCTCCTAATGATGTGATCCCGTTATCAACGACATCCAATGTCCATGGTCAGGAAACCGTAACCATCTATTGATCAACGAGCTAGTCATCTAGAGGCTTACTAGGGACTTGGTGTTGTCTATGTACCCACACATGTATCTGAGTTTCCTAATACAATTATAGCATGGATAATAAACGATTATCATGAACAAGGAAATATAATAATAATAACTAATTTATTATTGCCTCTAGGGCATATTTCCAACAGTCTCCCACTTGCACTAGAGTCAATAATCTAGTTCACATCGCCATGTGATTAACACTGATAGGTCACATCGCCATGTGACCAACATCCAAAGAGTTTACTAGTGTCACTAAACTAGTTCACATCACCATGTGATTAAGACTCAATGAGTTCTGGGGTTTGATCATGTTTTGCTTGTGAGAGAGGTTTTAGTCAACGGGTCTGCAAGATTCAGATCCGTATGTATTTTGCAATTCTCTATGTCATATTGTAAATGCTGCTTCCACGCTCCACTTGGAGCTATTCCAAAATGGTTTCTCCACTATACGTATCCGGTTTGCTACTCAGAGTCATTCGGATAGGTGTTAAAGCTTGCATCGACGTAACCCTTTACACCGAACTCTTTATCACCTGCATAATCGAGAAACATGTCCTTTATTTACTCCAAGGACAATTTTGACCACTGTCCAATGATCTATTCCTGGATCATTCTTGTACCCCTTGACCGACTCATGGCAAGGCACACTTCCGGTGCGGTACACAGCATAGCATACTATAGAGCCTACGTCTGAAGCATAGGGGACAACCTTCATCCTTTCTCTCTCTTCTGCCGTGGTCGAGCTTTAACTCTTAACTTCATACCTTACAACTTAGGCAAGAACTCCTTCTTTGGCTGATCCATCTTGAACACCTTCAAGATCATGTCAAGGTATGTGCTCATTTGAAAGTACCATTTAGCGTTTTTGATCTATCCTCATAGATCTTGATGCTCAATGTTCAAGTAGCTAAATCTAGGTTCTCCATTGAAAAACACTTTTCAAATAACCCTATATGCTTTCCAGAAATTCTACATCATTTCTGATGAACAATATGTCAACAACATATACTCATCAGAAATTCTATAGCGCTCCCACTCACTTCTTTGGAAATACAAGTTTCTCATAAACTTTGTATAAACCCAAAATCTTTGATCATCTCATCAAAGCGTACATTCCAACTCCGAGATGCTTACTCCAGTCCTTAGAAGGATTGCTGGAGTTTTGCATATTTGTTAGCGTTCTTCAGGATTGTCAAAACCTTCTGGTTGTATCACATACAACCTTTCCTCAAGAAAATTGTTGAGGAAACAATGTTTTGACATTCTATCTGCAAGATTTCATAAATAATATAGTAACTGCTAATCCAATTCCAACAGACTCTTAGCATCGCTACGAGTGAGAAAGCCTCACCGTAGTCAACTCCTTGATCTTGTCGGAAAACATCTTTAACGACAAGTCGAGCTTTCTTAATGGTGATACTTACCATCATTGTCTGTCTTCCTTTTAAAATCCATCTTTACCCAACGGCCTTACGACCATCAAGTATTTCTTCCAAAGTCATGGATCCTCTCTCGGATATTATGCTCGAGCCATTCATCGGAATCCAGGCCCACCATCGCTTCTCCATATCTCGTAGGTTCATTGTTGTCTAGCAACATGACCTCTAAGACAGGATTGCGTACCACTCTGAAGTAGTACGCGTCCTTGTCGACCTACGAGGTCCGGTAGTGACTTGATCCAAACCATCATGATCACTATCATCAGCTTCCACTTCAATTGGTGTAGGTGCCACATGAACAACTTCATGTGCCCTGCTACTCACTGGTTGAAGTGATGGTTCAATAAACTCATCAAGTCTCCACCATCCTCCCACTCAATTCTTTCGAGAAAAACTTTTCCTCGAGAAAGGACCCGTTTCTAGAAACAATTACTTTTGCTTCCGGATCTAAGATAGGAGGTATACCCAACTGTTTTGCGTGTCCTATGAAGATGCATTTTTTATCCGCTTTGGGTTTGAGCTCATCAACCTGAAACTTTTTCACATAAGCGTCGCAGCCCCAAACTTTTAAGAAACGACAACTTAGGTTTCTCCAAACCATATTTCAAACGATGTCGTCTCAACGGAATTACATGGTGCCCTATTAAAGTGACTGCGGTTGTCTCTAATGCCTAACCCATGAACGATAGTGGTAATTCGATAAGATACATCATGGTACGCACTATATCCAATAGGGTGCAAATATGATGTTCGGACACACCATCACATTATGGTGTTCCAGGCGGTATTAATTGTGAAACAATTTCCACACTGTTTTAATTCTGTGCCAAAGCTCGTAACTCAGATACTCATCTCTATGATCATATCATAGACATTTTATCCTCTTGTCATGATGATCTTCAACTTCACTCTGAAATTACTTGAACCATTCAATAATTCAGACTTGTGTTTCATCAAGTAAATATACTCAGTATCTACTTAAATCATCCGTGAAGTAAGAACATAACGATATTCACTACATGCCTCAACACTCATTGGACTGCACACATCAAAATGGCTTTTCAGTCATCTTGCCTATGTGGTATGATTTGCATATCTCAAGTGATTCAAAATCAAGTGAGTCCAAACGATCCATCTGCATGGAGTTTCTTCATGCGTATACACCAATAGACATGGTTTGCATGTCTCAAACTTTTCAAAAACGAGTGAGTCCAAAGATCCATCAACATGGAGCTTCTTCATGCGTTTTACACCAATATGACTTACATGGCAGTGCCACAAGTAAGTGGTACTATCATTACTATCTTGTATCTTTTGGCATGAAAATGTGTATCACTACGATCGAGATTCAATAAACCATTCCTTTTAGGTGCAAGACCATTGAAGGTATTATTCAAATAAACAGAGTAACCATTATTCTCCTTAAATGAATAACCGTATTGCGATAGACATAATCCAATCATGTCTATGCTCAACGCAAACACCAAATAACAATTATTTAGGTTTAACACCAATATCGATGGTAGAGGGAGCGTGCGATGCTTGATCACATCAACCTTGGAAACACTTCCAACACATATCGTCAGCTCACCTTTAGCTAGTCTCCGTTTATTCCGTAACTTTTATTTCGAGTTACTAACACTTAGCAACCAAACCGGTATCTAATACCCCGGTGCTACTAGGAGTACTAGTAAAGTACACATTAACATAATGTATATCCAATATACTTCTATCGACCTTGCTAGCCTTCTTATCTACCAAGTATCTAGGGTAATTCTGCTCCAGTGGCTGTTCCCCTTATTACAGAAGCACTTAGTCTCGGGTTTGGGTTCAACCTTGGGTTTCTTCACTGGAGCAGCAACTGATTTGCCGTTTCATGAAGTGCCCCTTCTTTCCCTTGCCCTTCTTGAAACTAGTGGTTTCACTAACCATCAACAATTGATGCTCCTTCTTGATTTCTACTTTTGCGGTGTCAAACATCATGAATATCTCAAGGATCATCATATCTATCCCTGATTTGTTATAGTTCATCATGAAGCTCTAGCAGCTTGGTGGCAATGACTTTGGAGAAACATCACTATCTCATCTGGAAGATCAACTCCCACTCGATTCGAGTGATTGTTGCACTCAGACAATCTGAGCACAAGCTCAACGATTGAGCTTTTCTCCCTTAGTTTGCAGTCTAAGAAAATCGTCGGAGGTCTTATACCTCTTGATGTGGGCACGAGCCTGAAATCCCAATTTCAGCCCTCGAGACATCTCATATGTTCCGCGATGTTTCGAAAACGTCTTTGGTGCCTCAACTCTAAACCGTTTAACTGAACTATCACGTAGTTATCAAAACGTGTATGTCTGATGTTCGCAACATCCACAGACGACGTTTGGGGTTCTGCACACTGAGCGGTGCATTAAGGACATAAGCTTTCTACTGATCGCATAATCGCTACTGTCAACTTTCAACTATATTTTCTCTAGGAACATATCTAAAACAGTATAACTAAAGCACGAGCTATGACATAATTTGCAAAGGGTTTTTGACTATGTTCAGGAAATTAAGTTCATCTAATGAACTCCCACTCAGATAGACATCCCTCTAGTCATCTAAGTGATTACATGATCCGAGTCAACTAGGCCGTGTCCGATCATCACGTGAGACGGACTAGTCATCATCGATGAACATCTTCATGTTGATCGTATCCACCATACGACTCATGCTCGACCTTTCGGTCTCTTGTGTTCCGAGGACATGTCTGTACATGCTAGGCTCGTCAAGTCAACCTAAGTGTTTCGCGTGTGTAAATCTGGCTTACACCCGTTGTATGTGAACGTTAGAATCTATCACACCCGATCATCACGTGGTGCTTCGAAATGATGAACTTTCGCAACGGTGCACAGTTAGGGGGAACACTTTCTTGAAATTTTAATGAGGGATCATCTTATTTACTACCGTCGTTCTAAGCAAATAAGATGCATAAACATGATAAACATCACATGCAATCAAAAAGTGACATGATATGGCCAATGTCATTTTGCTCCTTTTGATCTCCATCTTCGGGGCTCCACGATCATCATCGTCACCGGCATGACACCATGATCTCCATCATCATGATCTCCATCATCGTGTCTTCATGAAGTTGTCTCGCCAACTATTACTTCTACTACTATGGCTATCGGTTAGCAATAAAGTAAAGTAATTACATGGCATTGTTCAATGACACGCAAGTCATACAATAAATTAAGACAACTCCTATGGCTCCTGCCGGTTGTCATACTCATCGACATGCAAGTCATGATTCATATTACAAGAACATGATCAATCTCATACATCACATATCATTCATCACATTCTTTTTGGCCATATCACATCACATAGCATACCCTGCAAAAACAAGTTAGACGTCCTCTAATTGTTGTTTGCATGTTTTACGTGGCTGCTATGGGTTTCTAGCAAGAACGTTTCTTACCTACGCAAAAACCACAACGTGATATGTCAATTGCTATTTACCCTTCATAAGGACCCTTTTCATCGAATCCAATCCGACTAAAGTGGGAGAGACTAGCACCTGCTAGCCACCTTATGCAACAAGTGCATGTCAGTCGGTGGAACCTGTCTCACGTAAGTGTACGTGTAAGGTCGGTCCGGGCCGCTTCATCCCACAATACCGTCGAAACAAGATTGGACTAGTAACGGTAAGCATATTGAACAAAATCAACACCCACAACTACTTTGTGTTCTACTCGTGCAAAGAATCTACGCAATAGACCTAGCTCTGATACCACTGTTGGGGAACGTAGCAGAAATTCAAATTTTTCCTATGAGTCACCAAGATCTATCTATGGAGAGACTAGCAACAAGGGGAAGGAGAGTGCATCTACATACCCTTGTAGATCGCTAAGCGGAAGCGTTCAAGTGAACAGGGTTGATGGAGTCGTACTCGTTGTGATCCAAATCACCGGAGATCCTAGTGCCGAACGGACGGCACCTCCGCGTTCAACACACGTGCAGCCCGGTGACGTCTCCCATGCCTTGATCCAGCAAGGAGAGAGGGAGAGGTTGAGGAAGACTCCGTCCAGCAGCAGCACAACGGTGTGGTGGTGGTGGAGGAGCGTGGCAATCCTGCAGGGCTTCGCCAAGAACCGCGAGATATGAGGAGAAAGAGAGGTAGGGCTGCGCCAACAGGAGAAGAACTTCGTGTGTTGGGCTGCCCCTTTGCCTCCACTATATATAGGGGGAGAGGGGGGCTGCGCCCCCACCTAGGGTTCCACCCTAGGGGCGGCGGCCAGCCCAAGATCCCATCTGGGGGGGGCCAAGGGGGGAAGAGGGGAAACTTGCCCCCCAAGTTAGGTGGGTGCGCCCCCTCCCCAAACCCTAGGCGCCTTGGGCCCTTGTGGGGGCGCACCAGCCCACCTGGGGCTGGCCCCCTCCCACACTTGGCCCATGCTGCCCTCCGGGGATGGTGGCCCCACTTGGTGGTCCCAGTACGTTACCGATAAAACCCGAAACTTTTCTGGTGACCAAAACAAGACTTCCTATATATAAATCTTTACCTCCGGACCATTCCGGAACTCCTCGTGACATCCGAGATCTCATCCGGGACTCCGAACAACATTCGGTAACCACATACAAACTTCCTTTATAACCCTAGCATCATCGAACCTTAAGTGTGTAGACCCTACGGGCTCGGGAACCATGCAGACATGACCGAGACGTTCTCCGGTCAATAACCAACAGCGGGATCTGGATACCCATGTTGGCTCCCACATGTTCCATGATGATCTCATCGGATGAACCACGATGTCAAGGACTCAATCAATCCCGTATACAATTCCCTTTGTCTAGTGGTATTGTACTTGCCCGAGATTCGATCGTCGGTATGCCGATACCTTGTTCAATCTCGTTACCGGCAAGTCTCTTTACTCGTTCCGTAACACATCATCCCGTGATCAACCCCTTGGTCACATTGTGCACATTATGATGATGTCCTACCGAGTGGGCCCAGAGATACCTCTCCGTTACACGGAGTGACAAATCCCAGTCTCGATTCGTGCCAACCCAACAGATACTTTCGGAGATACCTGTAGTGCACCTTTATAGCAACCCAGTTACATTGTGACGTTTGGTACTCCCAAAGCATTCCTATGGTATCCGGGAGTTGCACAATCTCATGGTCTAAGGAAATGATACTTGACATTTAGAAAAGCTTTAGCATACGAACTACACGATCTTTGTGCTAGGCTTAGGATTGGGTCTTGTCCATCACATCATTCTCCTAATGATGTGATCCCGTTATCAACGACATCCAATATCCATGGTCAGGAAACCGTAACCATCTATTGATCAACGAGCTAGTCATCTAGAGGCTTACTAGGGACTTGGTGTTGTCTATGTACCCACACATGTATCTGAGTTTCCTATCAATACAATTATAGCATGGATAATAAACGATTATCATGAAGAAGGAAATATAATAATAATAACTAATTTATTATTGCCTCTAGGGCATATTTCCAACAGCCTCTGCATCTGGGAGATGCATGCCGCCACAAACACCCCTTTTTAGTTGAAGAATGTATGAAATGTAATGAAATCCGGCATGTTTATATGAAATCCGACCGTGTATGAATGAATTTATTTCGATTAGTTCGAATTCCTATATCACTGGCATTGGATGAACATGCAAAACAATACGTACTAGCATTATTGCCAGGGTGATCACCATGTTTGCAGCAGTTTCACATGTACTCCCTCCGGTCCTTTCTAGTTTGCATACAAGTTTTGTCTGCAGTCAAAGTATCTCTAGTTTGACCAATCTTATACAAAAAAGTATGCACTTTCACAATGTGCAAAGTAAAAAGGAACAGAAGGAGTACAAAGAGTTTGAGCAGTTTTTTAGCATTTCTGTACATTGCAATCAAACACACAGGCCTGGCAATTCATAGAGAACATTCAAAACAATCGATGATTATGCATCCCAGTGACTCACATGTCAGAGGCAATATTTACTTCACAACTAAAGAATAAAGAAAAAAATTGATCGTCGCTGCTGACAGCAAAGGGCGTCCCATTCAAAAATATCAAACGCATATCTTGCTAAAATCAATGAGCAAAATTTGACAAGGTTGCCCCACTCCAAAATATCAAATGCCTACGATCGTGGAATGGGCAGGGTTTGCCATCAGTTCGGACATTGACATGGCACCTCGTGCTAAATAAACCAGCTGTTCTTTTTGTGCAGTTCCACCAAAATCAACCAAATTCATGCATAGCTTGTATGATTTCGCCCTTATATGTTGCAACACCTTGAACTTATGGGCACCTCCTTTCTTGTGGTGGAAATGAATGATTCGATGTATTCATGAACATTTTGTGCAGTTCCCGTTGAAATCAAGCTGAGCACCCCTGTTTGCACAAATACAAAAAAGTGATTAGTATAAAGCAAACTGTACTATGAATTGACAGTTTCAACAGGCACATACATGGTCCATGTAGAGCACACTTTTAGAAAAATGGAACTCACCAGAAAGAATCCTAGAACAACATTGTACTCGCGCATCATAGCAAAAAATATGGAGATTTGTCAGTCCTTCTGAGATGAAGTTAGTTTGGTCTTGTGGGGAGTAATGTAACCATCCTTCAACTGCTCCTTCTGATGAGAAGATAGACAGGGCTTCTTCATCCTGGCATAATTGGAACTAGTCACTTCATGTACTCCATATTCTTCTTCAGAGGAAGATGATCCCTGTTTGCTCAAAAAAAGGAAAGGATATATTTAAAACATCACAGATGAAGCACTTCTCAAGGACAATACCACTTTTTCATGACAGTATCTAAATAGTAGCACAACACCAATAGAGATGACAAAGCTCAATCATATGGATGAAATCAGTGGGTGAGTACCAACATTTGTCAGGAGGCTGATTGTGTAGAGCATACAGATGAAGCACTTCTCCGGAACCATCTGTTGCTATCTACGGGGGTGGCCATGCTTACTATATACTCCTTGATTAGTTTAATGTTTCCAACATCTTCTTGTGCAGTTCCACTAAAATATATGGTATCTTCAAAGAAGATCCCTGTTTACACAAGTAGAGATAATTACGTATGGCATCAAATCAGTGGCAAAACAATTGCTCGTTCCAGCCATAGCACTAAATTAAGATGCAAAACTATATCATTACTTGTGTCATCACAGTTCCAGTGCTTCATTATAGCACCGGGAGTTGATTTTTGTTTTTCTTCCGCTTGTTCTTCCCCTTCATCACTTGGTTCAATAACAGACAAGCTTCACCTTCAATGTAAGATTTGGCATGTCAATTAGGGAGCAAAAGTATAGTACTAAACTTAATTTTCTGATGAAAGTGGCAAAATACAGGCCAGCAGTTGTGAAATATCCTTTTATTACCTTAATGGGATATTTCGGTGCACATACAGATTGGAAGTCTTGTCTCCATTTGTGCAGTTCACTAAAATCAAGCAACATTATCATACAAGTAGCACAACATATGAAAGCACACTGCAGAATCATGTGAAAGAAGGCTAGTACCGACCTCTCATGATGCGGAATTCAAACAACTCACAAGAAGAAGATCTGAACCAAATTCGCCTTAACGGATAGGAAGTAAGATCTCCTCTCGTGCAGTTCCACTAAGATCAAGCAATCAAGCAACGTTGTCGGTGTGACATTTTGGTTGAACTGCACAAAACACTCTTAAAACAAAAGTGTTTTGTGCAGTGCAACAAAAGGTCACAATGGCAACGAGGTGAAATAGATAACCCTGTTTACACAGAGGTGCAAAGGAAACAATTAGTGGTCAATAACGGTGGATGACACAGAAGCCAACAAAAAGAAGCATCTACCTTATCTAAATGGGAATGAAAGCACGACAGTAGCATTTCTCAAACGGTGGCATTGATTAATATTAACATAGAGATTATATTAACAATAAAATTCGTTAAACATGTAATTTGCTTTTAACTGTGGCATTGCATCAATTTTCCAGTGGCATTATTAGAGGGTGTTTGTTTACAGGGACATTTTGGTGTAGGGACTAAAAAAACTCCGTGTCAGTCACATCTAAACCAAACAGGAGGGACTTTTCGGGACTAAAAGTGGGCATTTGGGACTAAAGAAACAAGACCCCGAGGGAGTCTTTTTGGGACTTTTTCCAACAGTTGCCCCTGCCATGCATCGCACCTTGTTTCTATTAGTTCATTACTAGGGGTAACATGGTCTTTTATCATGTCATTTAATAACCTCTAGTCCATGTTTAGTCCCTAGAACCAAGCAGGTAGGGACTAGGGAGTTTTTAACCAAACAGGGCCTTAGATTAACAACAGCTAATGAGTTGCACGAGACAGTGGACGCATCAGCACCATGTGCATCTACCGATGTACTGTGATCATGCACAGTCTGTTCCAACAAAGAACAAACAACCAAGGAGCATATTTGTGTTGGTCCTAGTTTTGTTATCTTTAGACACCTTTCCCTATGTGAGCGCAGCAAATCTAGTCCTGCTCAAACTCTACAGCCTTGTCCCTTCCTTTCCTTTTTGAACTAGTACTTTTGCCCCTTCCTTTCCTCTTTGAACCACGTCCTAGATTTATGCGATACAACTTTCCCCACTACTTTCCCCCATTACTTTCCTCTTTGAACCATGTCCTAGATTCATGCTATACAACTTTCCCCCTTCATTTCCTCTTTGAACCACGTCCTAGATTCATGCTATATACAACTTTTCCCACTACTTTCCCCCACTCCTTTCCTCTTTGAACCATGTCCTAGATTCATGGTATACATGCAGCTAGAGCAATGTATGTGGAGTAAGTAAAATATACCTTAAGGTTCTTGGGGCATGGTTCAGTGGGCGACGGGACGGAGGCGAAGAAGAAGGGTTCGGAGGCCCTCCCGCACCGCCGTTGGGTGGAAAGTGAACAGCAGCGCCAGTAGTGGATTCCCTCCCTCGCCGACGGTGACAGCGTTAAGCCTCCTTCCCTTCCCGGCGGACGGATCCTATCGGCTCTTTGAGCAGCAGTGAGGGGAGAGAGAGAGGCCAACGAAGTCTTGTTTAGATCTGGAGAGGGCAAGAGAGTGTGAAGAGAGCAACTACAAGCGCTAAGGCTCCAGCGGGAGAGGGCAAGAGAGTGTGAAGCGAGCAACTACAAGCGCTGAGGCTCCAACGTGTATATATATACTGGAGAGAGAGTGTGAAGCGTGCAAACCCTAGAAAACATTTTGACCAGTCAAAGAATCCTCCTGGCAAAAATTATGCTCAAGTGTAGTTATCGAACCCGAGACCTCAAGTTTGATGAGCGAACAGGCTAACCAGCTACACAACCCTCTCGTTATGTTCAACGAGAGGAAAATAACCTTTTATACATTCCTACATTCATGTGACAGGCATGCCGTGTTTTTTGTGTGTGTGTGGGATCCATTAGGATTTCAATCATAATCATGTCATGTGCCTTTGGTGGTAAGACTATCCACAATGGTGCAGAAATAATGCAGCCTTAGTCACCTTACCTCTCTCCATGTAGTACGTTGGGTCCCACCAGTCAGAGGGTGAAACAAACAAATTAATAAGAAAAATTAAAAGCGCCAGCGGTGTATCTTACTACCTCACACATCTCACTACTGCTCGGGATCACTGTCCAGTTGATCCCTCTGTTCGCTCAGGTACTATTTTAAGTGAATCCTCATTATAACATGCACACAAATTTTGGGCACTTGTATTCGACTTAAGTTAGTGTGCCACCATATCTCGTATACTTACTACTCCCTCCGTCTAGGTGTAATAAGTCACGTTAGAAGGTGCAACGGGACCAAGGTGCGGGCGTGTGCGTGTGTGTGTTTAATAGCATGTGTGTGTTAGAGAGTGCGACAGATTGACCTACTCCTACAGAGATATGGTGTGTAGTGTATGATTTTAGCCGCGAGAGTCGGTGCATCCTCTCGTTTTCGAGCGTGTCCGGTAGGGACATGTGGACAGCTGCCACGCCCGCTCCTGACCAGCCTGGCCCACCCAAAGCCCTCCATCGCCCGTGCGCGCTTCCTGCCCGAAACGGTCAGCACCGCTCCAAAGAATCGGTGCCGCATTCATGCCCGGGCAGAGCGGACGCGACCTCTCACTGGCGCAAGAGTGATGGTTGCTTCGTCCGTCCAACTTACTGCTGGGTCTATGTGATTTGACGGCTCATTGGTCTTTATTATTGAGGTGGTAGGACTGCTGGATGTCCCACGCTTTCGGCGAAAGGAGGTAGTAGATTACAATTTTCTCCATTCTTACAGCGGAGGAGTGCAAGAGCAGTGAAGACACGCAGGCTCAGTGATTACATGGCCCACCTCACACTATCATCGTGCGACACCTAACTCTTTACATAGTACTCCCTCCATTCCTAAATATTACTAGATGAGTCCCCACGCGTTGCCGCGGAACAGCGGTATATCTCTCTGCGCAAAATTATCGATTTCATAGAACTAAAAAAAATCTATAACCGCATGACAAATGTGGTAGCCAAACTAAATAAACTCCCATCATCATTTAGATCATCCCACGTAAGGAAAAAAGATCAGCCAACTCCTACTGCATAATGGGATTATATTTTTCTTTTTGACATGTTAATGGGACTTAAAAGTTCACTTACATGCATGCTACCGGTGCATGCTTGCATGCAGACATGTTGATGTGATTTAAAACCCACTCACATGCATGTGCCATGGTATTTCTGCATGCTTGCATGTGGCTTAGTGCGGAGCCTCTCAACGTCTAGATCAGACGGCTATTATGACTGATTTACTTCATCTAACGGCTACGTCAATTTTGATGAGGTGGCTCAAGGAGAGGATAGAGAATTCCTAGTAGTGGGGGCTAGCTATTACTAGTAGATAAGTCTTTGTAGAGATTCCACTAGGTGAACTACATACGGAACAAAATGAATGAATCTACACTTAAAATGCATCTATATACATCCATATGTGGTTAATGGTGAAATCTCTACAAAGACTTATATTTAGGAACGGAGGAAGTACTAGTATAGTACTAGTACGTACTGTAATTTATCAGCGAGATAAATTTGTACAATGCTATGAAGCTTCCAGCTCCTGTTACATGTATCTTGCGTCCAAGGTTGCCCGTTGCAACATTTCATCAAATACAAAGGAGACTAACATGCATGCTATTTCATCTCAATGATTGACAGATCATAGCAAATATGTACTCCTTCCGTTCCAAAATAAGTGTCTCAACTTTGTGCAAACTTTAGTACAAAGTTGTACTACTACTAAAGTTGACACTTATTTTGGAACAGAGGCAGCTAAAGAAAAAAACGATCCATGAAGTCCCTAGCCCTTGAACCGTGAACCCTGACCAGGCTTCAATTTGCTGGCAACGTTCGAGCTTCCTAATAAGTGATGTTTGCAACCTTTTGACCACCGGATCATTTTGTGCAGTTTCACCAAAATCGAGATGAGCATCCCCGTGGCAAAGAAATTGAAGAAGTGTGATTGGAATAAGATTACTAGGACTAGTTGATGAGACATAAACTCATCACAAATACAGTACGTAGAAGCCAGTAGAGGTATCAGGTATGTCCGGGGCAAAGAAGTAGAGAAATATCCACAAGGAGTGATGTGGGCAGCTGGAGCAGTGGTGCAAGCCGGCTGTAAAGGGAGTTGTACCTAAGAGATGTAGCTCAACCTTGAGGAGGGCGGCGGGAGGCGACAACTGCCCACGTCGCGGCAGTGAGCAAGGGACGAAGGCAACCTCACCGGCTTTGTGAGAGAGAACGGTGGGGACCCCTGATCGGGACATGCCGACAGTGGGTTTTTACCGTCGGCGACGGCCACCGCATCTACACTAAGCATCCACCCCTTCCCCAAGCAGACGTGATCCGCTGGGATGTTAGAGATGTGGCCACCGTCGTTTTGTGCGAGAGAGTGTGAAGAGAGCAACCCCAACAAGCAACCGTGTAGGCTGGACCGTCCTGACTATGTATATAGTGGAGCGATTTCCTTTTCTCTCCATATGAACCTATCATATTGCATACGTGCCATTGAAGAAAAAAATATATTTATAAATGACGCAACACCTACTACTCGTTCTCCTATAACCTTGCGCTTGGCATCTCCAAAATATTAACCTTACGATTGGCTCTTCGCCTCTTCGGGAAGTCGAGTAATAATGGTAGTGCAGTATATATCGTTCTGGCTATATGAGACCGAATGAATTTCTGCACGTCCACCACATGGGCGAGGGTCGAGGGGCGAGGGAGAGTGCTACTACATACGGAGCAAAATGAGTGAATGTACACTCTAAAATACGTCTATATACATCAGTGTTTGGAGTATGTACTAGTAGTTCATATTGAAATCTACTAAAGGACATATATATTCCGAACAATATGATATAATCTCTATAACCAAGGTAGTAGGGATGAGGAGTAAATGGAGGGAGTAGTAAATTTTTCTCCTCGTCCTGCGAGCCATCGTGCGCATGGGCGAGGGAGGAGCAAGCTTCACCTCATCCTGCGAGCCACCGCGCCCGTGGGCGGGGGAGACGGCGTACTAAGCAAGCTTCTCCTTGTTCTGTGAGTTGACGGGACACATCAAAAGTACTCCAGTGTATAGAGCCTTGCCTCTAAGGTAGGCCCCACATGGTTTGCCTCTTTTTTTAATTTAACATAACGCGTCAAGTCACAATTTGTTTGTTCACCCGTGGTAGACGATCCTCCCTCCACCAAGTGGACAACCAGTACACATGCCAAATTACCACGTGGGCTGCCTTTTTCATACAGAAATGAGCTCCACCGTGTACCCGCGCAGGTGTGGTTGGGAAAGAGACGGGAGTACGTGCGCCGTGCATGCACCTCTTCTCTTCGTGCACGTCCCCCACCTACGTGGGTGTGTGTGAGAGATACAAACCGCGTTCGTATTTTTTGTTTTGTGGTGGGGGTGGGGTGGGATGGGGGGTTGATTTCATGAATTATTTGTGGGAATATGTGTCGATGACATCTCAAACAAAATTTTGCATGCAATGTGTGTGAAATGGAGGCCTATCCATATCATACATAGAGGGTCGGGCAATCCACGAGAAGAGAGGGAGGGGTCATAGCTATCGATAGAGTCGAAGATAGGATCAAGTGGGTGGGTACGAGATCGATGAAGAGAGCCATCGAAATTGTGTGTGTGTGTGTGTGTGCAAGTCAAAGATATAGGGCGACTGGCCTACCAGAACGATAGAGGGCACATGTCAAGTTTGTGTGTGGCAGGGAGGCATGACTAGAGCGCTTGATGTATCGGTGTGTGTGGGGGGGGTGGGGGAGAGGTAGGCAGAGGCCTAACTATAGAGGTAGAACGGCTTGTATATGTGTTGAGAAGGAGAGACCCAGCTATGTCTTGAGGGAGATTGGTCGACATCCATACATAACTGAAGGATGGGAAATATGATGGGACAGAGAGAAAGAGGACAGAGAGAGGGAGGGAGAGGGAGGGAGAGGGGTAGAGTGCTGGATGGGTGATGGAGTTGCTTCTTGGAGATGTTGGGAGAGGCCTACTAGACAAACTGAGGGTGGAACTGTAATGTTATCAATAAGAGTGGGGATGTGTTTCTGTGTGTGCCTGTGCGTGATAGATCTGTCGGGACACATCCATGGATGATGAAGAGGAACCATGTGTTTGGTAAGCAAACCTAACCAGATCGGTAGAACAATTGTTGTTGTTCGGAGGAAGGGAGAGACACAACTAATGAGGTAGATCAATCGATGTGTGGGTAAAAATGAGTTATAAGGACCTAGCTGGCTATATGTATAGCGAGAGATGAGTCGGTGTACGTCCATTTGTTAGAGGCAAATAAGGCCCAACGAGACGGATAGACAGAGAGAATGGGCTAGGAGGTGGTGCGAGAGGCCCAACTACTAGCTAGATAGGGGGAGGAGTGTGCGGTTGTGATATCGATGAAAAGAGGGGCGAGAGTTTACATGTGTGTCTGACCATATGAGAGACACGAGGCAAGGACACATAAAGGAGGAGATTGAAGTTGTGTGTGAATGCTGTAGGCAGGCATCACTGGAGAGGTTTATCGATCAGTGTGTGTCAGAAAGGAGTTGTGGAGACTCTGGGAGAACGACCTAAAGAAGAAAAAATGAATGTGCCAGGTGGATAGAATGCCGAGGGAGGGGGAGGGCGAGGAGGGTGTGTGCATGCACGAGAGAAAGTTAGTGGTAGCTACAAAGGTTAGAGGATTGTGTGGGTGTAAGAGACTAACAAAGATCATAATTTGATATGAAAGCGGATTCATATATTTGAATAGGAGATCATAGTGTTTTAAACATTGCATGCATGAATATAGCGGTGATACATGTGATGTGCACATGTTATACCATAATGTGATAATGCATGGCGTTTGCAACTCAGAGCTAAATGCCGAACAATCTAAACCATACTATACATCAAATAATCTCACATTTTATTTGAATTTGTGATAATGTGCGGCTTTTGCAGCTTACAACTAAATATCGAGCAATCTAAACAATACTATATATCGAACATTCTCACATTTTATTTGAATTTGTGGTAATGTGTGGTGTTTGCAACTCACATCTAAATACTTGCAGGCGTAGGGGGCGGGGCACCATACATAATGTGATAAACACATTATACATATGAGACATGGTTTAGATTATGAAGATCTAGCTAGAGCTAGAAATGTAATGTGATTTGAAATCAAAATAAAGTGGATTTAGAAAATCTAGTTCAAGTTCATATAGTACACATAGTTCATATGTAACTCGAGACTAATCATGTGGTGTGCTGTGAAGATAATACACAAATGATGGTTTAACTTGACAATAATGATGATTGTAGATCTTATTAAAACAGAGAAACGAATTCAAATGCTTTGACTTCACAACAATCATTACTGTAGATCTTATTCAAATTTAGTTCATATTGAAGAGGTAGTATATACGTTTGGAATGCACTAAAACGTTCATTTGAGCAGTAGGTTGCATGCATTATACACGTAGCAAAATATTTTAATTGAACATAACATGAATTCAAAGTTTTGAATGACATTTGTAGTGTGCATTGATTTGGTACAATACACGTTAGGCTTGTCCAGAAATTTCAACCCGCGCCTTGTTAGCCCGAAATATTTAAGATATATCTTTGTCTTATTGTGCTCCGACAACTTCCTCCATCTCAACCCGCGCCTTGCTATTCCGAAATTACAACGTGCGCGAAAACTCCCACCTCCTGTGAAATCCCGACACGCGAAATGCCCGTGCTACCCCTGAACCGAAAGAACCGCCTCAAATCGGTGGGGGGTACTTTCGTAACTTACCCCACATTTCGGACAAGCGTGTCTCTAAGCCACGGTTCCCCACTGCCATCCCATCTGCCCACCCATTCTTACACCGAGGCCGCGAAAACCCGCGACAAAACCCCACACCCTGCTCCGTTCGCCACCCAGCCGGAGCCTCTTCCCCGACGACGTCGTCCACAGCAACACCTCGACGTCCCTCATCCACCGTACCAGATGAAGATCCGTCGTTGATCTTATCATCCCACCGGTTCAGCCACCCCGTCCTCCACCTCCAAGGAGCTGCCCCGATGTTCCCCTCGTCTTTCGTGCCACCTCCATTCCCACACCGCCGTCTTCACCTGCACCATCGGAAGAGCATCAACATCACCGTTTCCTTGGATGAAGCTGCGGCCTAATCGGCACCACCAAAGAGGTTGTACACTAATCCCCGCATTTTCTTCTTGATTCGATCTCACGGTGCTGTCGGCGCTCGGTCCCGAGCCGACATGGCGCGGCTCCATCCACGGCGGCATCGCCGGCCACTTCCTCCACGGTGTCGCTCCCTCGGCGGCGACGTCCACATCAGTAGGAGTTGTTGCTGCTTTAGCTCTCGCTCGCGTTGCTGCTCTGCTCGTGCTCTTGTTCCCCTGCCAGGTATGCTCTTGCTATTGCTCTTGCTCGCGATGCTGCTCTCGCTCTTGCTCTTGCTTGCGATGCTGCTCCGATTTGGCAACACTTCAGTCGACTGAATCAACTTTTGGGTCAGTCTATTTTCAAGGGGTGGGCTCGTCGGGGTGAAGGAAGAACCAGCCGCAGCGGGGAGGGGGGCTCGCCGGAGAGGTGCCCCACTATCTATCTTAGGGTTCAGGATGGGGGCGGTGGTCGCCGGCGGTGGCAGGGCGTTGGCGGGGCGGTGGCGTGGGGATCGCCGGAGAAAAAGCTTGGCACGGGGGGGCCTAGAGGGATGGTCGGGGCGGCGGCGGACCGACGGTGGGGATGGTTTTCGGGGCGGGCGGCGGGGGGCTGCTGTTTGGCCGGTGGTGGCTGGCGGCTCAGGGGGGTGGAGGTTGAAGATGAACCGCATGCCCTTGATTTCATATCCAACGACTGCAAAATCGACTGACCAGAGATGAAAAATTCAGTCGACCGACATGTAGCCTCACCTTGCGAGTGCGTTCAGTTTCGATAGCAAAATTCAGTTTCGACAGTTAGGTTCAGTTTCGACAGTTAAGTTCAGTTTCGACAGTTAAGTTCAGTTTTGACAGTTAAGTTCAGAGATGAGAGGCTGATGTATTTTACATCTAGCACTTTGTGGTTATGTATTTTACGTCATGTATTGGAGATGCTATTAGAATTCCACTCAGGCTAACGTTGTTCGTTGTCTCTATTGTCCTGCTTCAGCCTCGACGTCGTACAACTCACCGGAGCTGCTCCAACGACGAAACCCTCCATCACAGCGGAGCAGTACCTCGGGCTCCATCTCTAGACGCCTAAGATCTTCTTCCCCTCCTCCGACAGCAAAGTCAGCCGGAGCATCCTCACCGGCCAACCCAATCACGCTGAGATCGACATGGCTTCGCCAAAGAGGTTGTACACTTGTTGCATCTCTTTTTTACTCTACATGTTATATATATTGTCCACTGAGCACACAGATTTGTTCCTTTAGTGTCTCCTTGAAAGAAAAAACGTAGGAATTTTAATTTTCACTTGTCCTCCTTTTCAAATTCCTATTCATGAAGCACAAGACTAAGAGATAGTAGCATAATAGCATTATAACCGTACATTTTCTTGTGGTTTGACTTAATCTCACCATGCTTCTTTGCATCTTGTGATCTTCCAATTGTTGTGAATCAAACACCCAGATTGGCAGAAATCCTGTGTTTTTAAATTCTTTGTTTTGCACGTGCATTCCTATCCTATTCCTGTCTATTTCCTATCCCTGCATTGTTGGAATCCTCCAATTCAAACGAGCCCTTACAGAATTACTTCTCTTACAGATAGTTGTCAAAGAAAACCTTGCGTGGTTTGTCCCGCTCCTGCTGCACCGTCGTCCACCCCGGCTCAGCTGCTCCAACGACAGAAGGGTCTAGCACAGCAGGGATCCGGCCTCCAGACTGTCTTTCGCCGCCTTAGATCTTCTTCCCTGCCGTTGGCAGCCATGAAAACTGCACTACCATCATCAACCGAGCAGATGACCTCGAGGACTACACGGGTCCGCAAGAGAGGTCGCACTCTTTCGTGTCTGCTTACGTTGTGCATCACTTAATATTACATGCTACTTTATCGTCCTGTTCACCGATTAGACTCTGAGTCAGCTCCAAACTAATGGTCAAACTTGAGTTTTTAAATGGTTGTGGGGTACATATCGGGGCCGCTATCAATAGTATCTATCTACTATCTGGTTAATCTCCGGTGTCTACTATGATTTTCATGTTGGGTGGGAAACAAACAGTAAAGAAGCCATTATCTGTATTTTTTAACTGAAGCCATTATCTGCCTGCTATTATTGGTTTTGGGTCTATCCACAGGTTGCTACCATCACTCTGGATTTCTGCATGCACTCCTTACATAATCTCACTATGTTTTATTCCTATGCATGACAGTTATTGTAAACAATGGAACTGAACATGTAGAGCAAAAGAGACGAGCCTTGCGTGGCAATAAAATTTCATGCAGACGTCGCTCCATGGTAGGCGCAAAGGCAGCCCCCTCCACGCATTTCGGATTGTAATCGAGAGGAAGATATCTGTTCTGAGGGGGATTCAGAAGGAGAAGACAACTCCTATTTACCCCCTGAGGTCTTCGCTCTAACTTGGCATACTGATGTTGGTTATATCATGCATATGGTGTCTTGCATTGCTTACTTTATACATCAAATATGTCATCTTCTTAGTTTAGACATCCTTTGTGTGAATGCCATCTGTTTAGTTTACTCATCGTTTATGTGAATTATGCAACGCCACCTTGTTTAGCCAGGCATCATATATGTGAATTTTGCAATGCCATCCTGCTTAGCCAGTCATCTTTTATGTAAATTATATCAGGCCATCCTTTTTTCGTTACATATTACATTTGTTAACAATGTTAGTACATTCAACTGCTCTTCGTGTGCATCAGCCATTTGACACGGTGATGGCAAATTCTGTAGTGAAAACAAGGTCTTCTGAGCAGACTATGCTATCTGACGAAGCGCATATCTCGCTGGTTACGGATAGCTCCTCAGAGGAGGATTCAGAGACAGATGACCAGTCCTATCCCCCCCCCCCGAGGTGTATGCTCTAACTTGGCAGGGTTATGTTGCTCATATCGTGTGTATGGTGTCTCGCATTGCTATGTCATTTGATTAGTTTAGACATGCTTTGTGTGAATGCCACCTGTTCAGTGTCTAATTACCATATATGTGAATTATGCATGCCATCTTGTTGCAAGACATTATATATGTGAATTATACAATGCTATCTTGTTGCAAAGGCATTATATATGTGAATTATGCAATGCCATGTTGTTTAGCCAATCATCATGTATGTGAATTATATCATGCTATCATTTTTTTGTATTACGTGTTCCATTTGTCGACAATGTTTGTATATTCAACTACTCTTCCTGTGCATCAGCCATTTGAAGCGGTGATGGAAGTATCTGGAGTGAAAACAAGGTATTCAGAGCAGACAATGCTACCTGCTGAAGCAGACATCTTGCTGGCTACAAAGAGCTCCTCAGAGGAGGATTCAGAGACTGATGACCAGTCCTATTTCCCCCCTGAGGTCTATGCTCAAACTTGGCAGGGTTATATTACCCATGTCATGCATGTTGTCTTGCATTGCTTAGTTTTTACATCATATATGGATTGCCATCTGCTTACTTGCTTACTATATAAATCATATATTTGAATTATATCATGCCATCATGTTTACATAGTACATACACATCATCTATCTGAATTATGGCATGGCAACCCATTTAATAAAGACATCATATAGTTATATTATCTCATCATGTTTAGTGTTTATAGTCATCATATTTAGAATTATGGCATTCTATCCATGAATGTATGTGAATTATGGCATGCCAACCTATTTAATAAACACATTATATAGTTATGTCATGTCATCCTTTTTACATAGTCTCATATTTTGAACTATGTCTTTCCATCTTTTTTAGTTAGCCATCATAATGTGAAATTGTGTCATGCTATCCTGTTTAGTTAGCCATCATATATGTGAAATTGTGTCATGCTATCCTGTTTGGTTAGACAACATAAATATGAATTATTTCATGCCATCTTTTATTCCCCACTATCCATTGCACCTGTCTATCATACAATGTCTATACTTTCAATTACTTTTCTTGTTTATTAGCCATTTGAATTGGAGAGCGTGATGGCAGTATCTAAGGGAGTAACAACACGGTCTTCAGAAAAGATAGTGCTACCAGTTGATGCAGATAGAACCACGGTTGTACTTGCCCAAGGACCAGATCCACCACACATAACCCAGACTCTCACAGATTGTACCCCTACCCAATTGGACAGAGAACCAGCTACACCCCTTCTAACCCCAACCCCGGCAGATAGTAACCCAGTTCCAGTTGACACAGCACCGTCTCCACCACAGAGCACCCAAACACGAGCGGTTAGTAAGGGAACTGCAGTGCCCAAAGCACGAGGACCACCACTCCGAATCCCAACTCAATGCTTAAAGGAGAAGAATATTTGTTCTCAGGTCAGGTTTTGTAGCTATGGTTCATACTCCTTTCCTCTTGCATTACTGTATTTACTCATACCAACTATTTTCAAATTTGAAGGATGGAATTGAAACTCCAATGGCGCAACATGTATGTTTTAAACCTGTTTCTTTAACTGGTTTGTTGTTGTAACCTGCTCTATGTTGATTTCAGTTTCAATTGAATAAACAGTTATGTTCTCATGTCATGCACATTACAAGTGTTGTTATTGCTCTATAGTTACCCACACTTATATTCTGTCTATTCTGCTTTGTCTTGAACAAATATTATTTGAATTGTGTCTCTATCTTGATTTGGCAACAAAAACTAGAATGATATAGACCATAAAATGACCATGGTACATAGATATATGTTTGTTTCATGCTGTTATCCTGTCCACTTTACTACTGAACTCATTTACCAAAATGAGTTTCATATACAACATGGTAAACATGTGATGTGTCTGCTTGTTTCTCTTTTAGAATGCGGACAAAATATTGGAGAATAGTACCGCGTTATACAATGGTAAAGGAAGTAATGCAGATAAGGTTCAAGATAGTGAGACATCCCTGTTGGTCTCCAAGAAAGCTGATAAAAACTATCTTGACGACAGTGAGGGAACCCGAAAGTCCTATCTTGATGTAGTGTTCGAGTTACTGGCCACTATTGCTGGCACAAGCTCTTTGAACTCGCTGCCTGAATCAGTTCGTCTTCTTGAGTCTCAACTTCAAGTTGAAAGACATCGATCAGATGTGCTGCGACAGGAAGCTGAAGGACTGAGGAAGTCCCTGCAGAATTCAGATGCATATTTTCTGGTGCAACAGCAAGCGCTGGAGGATTTAAGCGCCAAACAAGAGAAAGTTAATAAGCTTGCTAAGCATCTTGCCAGCATATTGGGTACCCAGGATATTGTTTCTTGAGATCTTCTGAAGTGGTTTCAGTTCTGGATTTGTTTTGCTGCGGCGTTTATTTGCGCTGGTCCCCAACTTTGACAACCAGTGTATATGATATGCTGCTTTGTTCCCTATATTTGCACTGGTGGCGAACTTTGATGCCCAGTGGATTAATATGTGTAACAGCCGTGATAGCCTAGCATAAGTTGCTTGGTTATTTATTTCCTTGTTGTCTTGTTTATTTGTTTGCTTGTAGTCAGTGCAGTTCTTTTTAAAACTAGGCCACAATAACCATGGGCTAATATTTATTGTAGTGACACTGGGCCTCCTATGGGCCGTAGAAACAGTGGGCCTTCTACGGGTCGTAGAAACAGTAGGCCTTCTACAGGCCATAGAAACAATGGGCCTTCTACAGGCCATAGAAACAACGGGCCTTCTACGGGCCGTATTATCAATGGGCCTTATATGGGCCGTATGACCATAACGGGCCATCGTTAATAGATCGTATTTGATGACGCTATGAAAACGGCCCAACGTATTAACGGACCACAAACGGGCCGATGTAACCACGGGCTGAATTTGGCCCACAAGCAGAAAATGACAGTAACGGGCCGTAAGTAAACGAATGCTGGAAATGAGCCCAAGAATAAACGGGCTCTGAGAAGGCCGAAAGATAACATTTGCTGGAAATGGCCCAACTGAATAACGGGCCCTTAATGGGTATGAAGTGATATACTGTTCATTACGGGCCAGTTTCACCACGGGCCGTTAATGGGTGTAAAGTGATACACTGTTCATTGCGGGCCAGTTTCACCACGGGCCGTTAGTAGGCCAAGAGTTACATAGGGCCTCATATGGACCGAAAAACGTCATGGGCCATACATGGGCTAGAAGTGAAAACAGGCTGGAATCATATTGGATGGCCCAGATGACGCTACTGGGCCTAATTCGGATAGGGCATAATGGGCCTTAGGTTAGTGGGCTGTAAATGGGCTATATGCGAACAAGCCGTTAACAGGCTTTCCATGGGCCAGCCTGCCACCTTTTGACCAAGTCAAATGGGCCGGCCTTTTCACAGGAATGGGCCTCTGTTGGGCCATGCCACGTGTCGACGTATCATAGGCGCCTTCTGTCCAATGAGTGGATGACATCTGTCCCAACGGTGAGCCAACACGTGTTTCCTCCAGCCAATAATTATTTTACACGTGGAAAATCCCCATTGGTCGGGGCTGTTAACGGGTTATCGGATCCAAAACCTGACCCGATAGGTTAACGTCGTTCCGTTACGGTGGATGCCACGTGTCGATCACCCTTGACGAAAGCACTTCTGTGACGCGCGATGGAAGTGGACACTTCCGTGATGATAATTTTGGTAATGTCATGGAACACTTCTACGACAGCACAGGTATGACTATCTTGATTCTGTCATAAATTTGTCATGGATGTACATGCATGACAAAAAACGCGACCTACTGTGACAAACACGTATCATCACGGAAGTGTATTTTTTTGTTGTGCTTGCCGTTTTATTCGCCCTTCTTCCGTCCGATCTTGTGTTACCATGTGCCTTCTTTTTGCTTGCATCTTCGCTTGCTAAAAGTTTATGGATCCTCATCCACTTGCTAATATCTTTAAGAGATCCAATTATGATGAACCTATTGCTAGTGAGTTGAGTGCACTAGATTATCTTTATGAGGTTTTGCTTGAAATTCGTGGATCTGAAAATTATGATGAAGAAATTTATGAAGAGATTCACGATAACTCCTTGAATAAAAAGCATGATTGCAATGATTTTACTATAAATTCTCTTGATGTCAGTTGTGCTAATAATATACAAAACCCTAAGCTTGGGGATGCTAGTTTTGGTATGTCTACTACTTGTTGCAAAGATCATGATTGGGGTGATTCTTCTTATAATCTTGAAAATTTATTTAAGCCCCACGATGAAAATGAGATTGATAATAGTGTTTGCAATAATATTGAAAGTGGTTTTGGAAGAGTGTCAACTTTAGATCCCACATATTTGGAGTATGTTCAATCTTATGATATTTTTGATAAAAGTGGGTTTGGAGAGGTCATGACTTTAGTTAATGTTAATCCCACTATCTTGGAAGAGTGTCAACTTTGCATGCATATGGATCGTGTTGAGAATATGTTATGTGATAGCTATTTTGTTGAATTTGCTTATGATCCTAAAGGTAATTATTATGAGAGAGGAAAATATGGTTGTAGAAATTTTCATGTTACTAAATTACCTCTCTTCTTGTTGAGATTGCTATCGTCTTCTTCCTTGCATATGCTAGTTTTTGCTTGCCTTGATAATTTGTTTGCTTATAAAAAACCTATGCATAGGAAGTATGTTAGACTTAAGTGTGTTTGTCACATGTTTTATGATGCTCTCTTTATGCTTCAATTCTTGTCTTTTATGTGAGCATCATTGAAATTATCAATGCCTAGCTAGGGGCGTTAAACGATAGCGCTTATTGGGAGGCAACCCAATTTTATTTTTGTTTCTTGCTTTTTGCTTCTGTTTAGTAATAAATAATTCATATAGCCTCTGGTTAGATGTGGTTTTATGTTTTAATTAGTGTTTGTGCCAAGTAGAACCTTTGGGAAGACTTGGGTGAAGTCTTTTTGATCTTGCTGTAAAAAACAGAAACTTTAGCGCTCACGAGATTAGCTACAACTTTTTACTGGAGAGTGCTATTTAGTTGATTATTTTTGCAGATGATTAATAGATAAAGTCCTCACTTTCACCAGTTTAGTTTAGATTTTTTGGAGTTCCAGAAGTATTTGAAAGTTACAGATTGCTACAGACTGTTCTGTTTTAGACAGATTATGTTTTTCGTGTGTTGTTTGCTTATTTTGATGTGTCTATGGCTAGTATCGGGGGGTATGAACCATAGAGAAGTTGGAATACAGTAGGTTTAATACCAATATAAACAAATAATGAGTTCATTACAGTACCTTATGTGGTGGTTTTTCTTTCTTGCACTAACGGAGCTCATGAGATTTCTTGGTGAGTTTTGTGTTGTGAAGTTTTCAAGTTTTGAGTAAAATATTTGATGGACTATGGAATAAGGAGTGGCAAGAGCCTAATCTTGGGGACATGGCACCCCAAGATATTCAATGACAAGCAAAAGCCTAAGCTTGGGGATGCCTCGGAAGGCATCCCCTCTTTCGTCTTCGTTTATTGGTAACTTTACTTGGAGCTATATTTTTATTCACCACATGATATGTGTTTTGCCTGGAGCATCTCGTATGGTATGAGTCTTTGCTTTCTAGTTTACCACAATCATCCTTGCTGGACACACCTTTTGGGAGAGACACACATGAATCAGAATTTATTAGAATACTCTATGTGCTTCACTTATATCTTTTGAGTTAGATAGTTTTGCTCTATGTGCTTCACTTATACTTTGTAGAGCACGACAGTGGCTTTATTTTGTAGAAATTTTTGATCTCTCATGCTTCACTTATATTATTTTGAGAGTCTTTTAGAACAGGATGGTATTTTCTATGGTTTTAAATTTGGTCCTAGAATGATGGGCATCAAGTTGGGTATAATAAAAACTATCATAGAAAGTGAATTGGATGCTACGATCAATTTGATGCTTGATAATTGTTTTGAGATATGAGGATGGTGATATTAGAGTCATGCTAGTAGAGTGATTATGAATTTGAGGAATACTTGTGTTGAAGTTTGTGATTCCCGTAGCATGCACGTATGGTGAACCGCTTTGTGATGAAGTCGGAGCATCATTTATTTATTGATTGTCTTCCTTATGAGTGGCGGTTGGGGACGAGCGATGGTCTTTTACTAACATTCTATCCCCCTAGGAGCATTGGCATAGTACTTTGTTTTCAATGACTTGTAGATTTTTGCAATAAGTATATGAGTTCTTTATGACTAATGTTGAGTCCATGGATTATACACACTCTCACCCTTCCACCATCGCTAGCCTCCCTTGTGCCGCGCAACTTCCGCTAGTACCATACACCCACCATATACCTTCCTCAAAACAGCCACCATATCTACCTATTATGGCATTTCTATAGCCATTCCGAGATATATTGCCATGCAACTTTCCACCGTTCCGTTTATTATGACACGCATCATCATTGTCATATTGCTTTTGCATGATCATGTAGTTGACATCGTATTTTTTGCAAGGCCACCTTCATAATTCATATATGTCACTCTTGGTTCATTGCATATCACGGTACACCGCCGGAGGCATTCACATAGAGTCATATTTGTTCTAAGTATTGAGTTGTAATTTTTGAGTTGTAAGTAAATAAAAGTGTGATGATCATCATTATTAGAGCATTGTCCCAAGTGAGGAAAGGATGATGAAGACTATGATTCCCCCACAAGTCGGGATGAGAATTCGGACTTTATAAAAATAAAAGAGGCCAAAGAAGCCCACAATAAAAAAAGAGGCCAAAGAAGCCCACCAAAAAATGAGAGAAAAGAGAGAAGAGACAATGCTACTATCCTTTTTACCACACTTGTGCTTCAAAGTAGCACCATGATCTTCATGATAGAGAGTCTCCTATGTTGTCACTTTCACATACTAGTGGGAATTTTACATTATAGAACTTGGCTTGTATATTCCAATGATGGGCTTCCTCAAAATGCCCTAGGTCTTCGTGAGCAAGCGAGTTGGATGCACACCCACTTAGTTTCTTTTGATGAGCTTTCATACACTTATAGCTCTAGTGCATCCGTTGCATGGCAATCCCTACTCACTCACATTGATATCTATTAATGGGCATCTCCATAGCATGTTGATATTCCTAGTTGATGTGAGACTATCTTCTCCCTTTTTGTCTTCTCCACAACCACCATTCTATTCCACATGTATTGCATGAAAGTTGAAAAAGTTTGAGAATACTAGAGTATGAAACAATTGCTTGGCTTGTCATCGGGGTTGTGCATGATTAAATACATTGTGTGATGAAGATAGAGCATAGCCAGACTATATGATTTTGTAGGGATAACTTTCTTTAGCCATGTTATTTTGAGAAGACATGATTGCCTTGTTAGTATGCTTAAAGTATTATTATTTTCATGTCAATATTAAAATTTTGTCTTGAATCATTTGGATCTGAACATTGATGCCACAATAAAGAAAATTACATCGAGAATTATGCTAGGTAGCATTCCACATCAAAAATTCTGTTTTTATCATTTACCTACTCGAGGACGAGTAGGAACTAAGCTTGGGGATGCTTGATACATCTCCAACGTATCTATAATTTTTTATTGTTCCATGCTATTATATTACCCATTTTTTATGTTTATGTGCTTTACTTTACACTTTTATATCATTTTTGGGACTAACCTACTAATCGGAGGCCCAGCTCGAATTGTTGTTTTTTTGCCTATTTCAGTGTTTCGAAGGAAAGGAATATTAAACGGAGTCCGAACGGAATGAAACCTTTGGGAGCGATCTTTTTGGAACAAACGCAATCCAGGAAACTTGGAGTGGACGTCAAGAAGTAAACAAGGCGGCCACAAGGGTGCCCGACGCGCCCTAGGGGGGCAGGCACGCCCCCCGCCCTCGTGGGCCCCTCGTGGCACTGCTGACCTACCTCCTTCACCTATATATATCTACGTACCCCGAAAACATCCAGGAGCACCACGAAAAACTATTTCCATCGCTGCAACCTTCTGTATCCACGAGATCCCATCTTGGAGCCTTCACCGGCGCTTCGTCGGAGGGGGAATCAACCACAGAGGGCCTCTACATCATCTCCAAGGCCTCTTCGATGAGTTGTGAGTAGTATACCATAGACCTTCGGGTCCATCATTATTAGCTAGATGGCTTCTTCTCTCTCTTTGAATCTCAATACAAAGTTCTCCTCGATCTTCTTGGAGATCTATTCGATGTAACTCTTTTTGCGGCGTGTTTGTCGAGATCCGATGAATTGTGGGTTTATGATCAAGTTTATCTATGAGAAATATTTGAATCTCCTCTGAATTCTTTTATGTATGGTTGGTTATCTTTGCAAGTCTCTTCGAATTATCAGTTTGGTTTGGCCTACTAGATTGATCTTTCTTGCAATGGGAGAAGTGCTTAGCTTTGGGTTCAATCTTGCGGTGTCCTTTCCCAGTGACAGCAGGGGTAGCAAGGCACGTATTGTATTGTTGCCATCGAGGATACAAACATGGGGTTTATATCATATTGCATGAGTTTACCCCTCTACATCATGTCATCTTTCTTAATGCGTTACTCTGTTCTTTATGAACGTAATACTCTAGATGCAGGAAGGAGTCGGTCGATGTGTGGAGTAATAGTAGTAGATGCAGGCAGGAGTTGGTCTACTTCTAACGGACGTGATGCCTATATACATGATCATGCCTAGATAATCTCATAACTATGCGCTTTTCTATCAATTGCTCTACAGTAATTTGTTCACCCACCGTAATACTTATGCTATCTTGAGAGAAGCCACTAGTGAAACCTATGGCCCCCGGGTCTATCTTTTATTATATAAGTTTCCCATCTACTTTTATTTGCATCTTTTACTTTCCAATCTATATCATAAAAATACCAAAAATATTTATCTTATCTTATTATCTCTATCAGATCTCACTTTCGCAAGTTACCGTGAAGGGATTAACAACCCCTTTATCGCGTTGGCTGCGAGGTTCTTGTTTGTTTGTGTAGGTGTGCGGGCCCTTTTGAGGAGCCTCCTACTGGATTGATACCTTGGTTCTCAAAAACTGAGGGAAATACTTATGCTACTTTTCTGCATCACCCTTTCCTCTTCAAGGGAAAAACCAATGCATGCTCAAGAGGTAGCACGCTCCAAGTAAAACTCATATCATGTGACGAATGAAAATATAGCTCCATGTGAGATTACCAATAATGTTGGAGACGAAAGAGGGGATGCCTTCCGGGGCATCCCCAAGCTTAGTTGCTTGGATCTTCCTTGAATATTTACTTGGGGGTGCCTTGGGCATCCCCAAGCTTAGGGTCTTCTCTCTCCTTATTCTCCTCATATCAACATCTCACCCAAAACTTGAAAACTTCAATCACACAAAACTTAATGGAACTTCGTGAGATAGGTTAGTATGATAAAGAGCAAACCATTTCACTTTGGTACTGTCAAAGACAAGATTCATAGTTATTTCCATACAATTCCTACTGTAGCATATCATTTCCACAATTTATATTGAGCAATATATGCCATAGAAACTAGGAAACAAGCAAACTATGCATTGAAAACAAAATCTGTCAAAAACGGAACAATCTGAAGTAATCTATACTCCAACCATACTTTTGTAACACCAAAAATTCTGAAAAATTAGGACAACGTAGAGAATTCTATCACCTGAAAAAAAAATTCAGATCAAAAGTACGTTCCAATGAATTTACAAATTTCCTGGACTGAGCACAAAAGTTTATGTTTTTGCATAGAAACAAGTAAACTATCATCCACACTATCCCAAAGGCTTTACTTGGTATTTTATTGAAACAAAAGCAATGAAACACGATTACTACAGTAGCATAATCATGTGAATACACACAAATAGTAGGTAAAAGTGTTGGGTTGTCTCCCAACAAATACTTTTCTTTAATGCCTTTTATCTAGGGATACTCATGACCGTCAAAGATAGGGCAGGTCGCATGATACATTTCTCATTCCTGCAGTCGACATAACTAAAACTCCATTCGGTTAAACCAAAATCACGCAGAACAAGGGAGTACCTTGCTCTGATACCAATTGATAGTGCGTTATATCGACTAGAGGGGGTTGAATAGGCGATTTTTATGAATTCTTCACTGAGGAATTTGCTGGTGAGGAAATTCCTAAATAAAGAACTACTTGTAGTGGAATAAGTACTCAAAAGTAAACATAGAAGAACACAAGCATAGTCATCATGATGAAATGAAGACACACATAGAGTATAGAAAGCGTAAGCATAGGATAACACAGGATGAAGACGGACAGACTGAAGAAATTGAACTGAGGAAATTGAGAAAGTCTTCAGTCAAAGTCTTCAAACACATATGAACAAGCACACAACAACTGAAATGAGGAAATGAAAGAGTTGAGGAAATAGAACCAGTAAGCTTGGTGAAGAAAATGATTTGGTTGACCAGTTCCAACTATTGTCTCAGTTGTACGTCTGGTTGGAGCGGCCGAGTATTTAAACTCGAGGACACACAGTCCCGGACACACAGTCCTCGCCGTATTCTCCTTGAGCTAAGGTCACACAGACCTCGCCCAATCACTCGTGGTAAGTCTTAAGGTGACTTCCAAACCTTCACGGACTTGGTCACTCGGCGATCCACAATTCCTCTTGGATGCTCTAGACCATGACGCCTAACCGTCTGGAAGAAGCACAATCTTCAAAGGTAACAAGCATCGGATCCACGCAGGATCAATCTCTTTAGTGATGCTCAATCACTTTGGGTTTTTAGGTGTGTTGGGTTTGGGTTTTCCTCACTTGATGATTTTCGCTCAAAGTCCTCGGAGGATGGGATGCTCTCAAATGACAAGTGTCAGTTTCTCTCGGAGCAGCCAACCAGCAAGTGGTTGTAGGGGGCAGCTATTTATAGCCTAGGGAGCAGCCCGACATGATAAGACATAAATGCCCTTCAATGATATGACCGTTAGGTGAGTATATATTTTGGAACAGCTGGCGCATAGCACAGCAATGGTCGGAATTTTGACTCTCAAATTCCTCAGGGGTATCATGATCCTCACTGTGTAGGCAATCCGCACTAGTGAATTCCTAACTCCTCAGTCAGAACAAATTCCTCAGAGACCAGAAGAACTTTGTCTCTGTCACTGAAGAATATGCCTGAACTATATGAGATTTCCAATGGCTTCACTCGAAGGGATTGGTAGGTGTAGGATTTTGAGTTGAGCATGACATCGAAATTTTTCCTTAGTATTTCCTCGACCCCCTTTAACACTACAGTGTTTCCTATGACTCAAGAAAGAGAAAATGAAACTACGAAAATGGAAGTCTTCACGCTTCATGTTCCTCGAATGATTGCCAAGTCTTCAAGGTCACACCACTTTCTTCACTTTCAAAGTCTTCAGAAAGTCTTCAAAAATCCAAAGTCTTGAGTCGAAGAACTTCATTTTTAGGGGTCGAGTTTCTCTGTAAATATCAAACTCCTCATAGACTTATAGACCTGTGTACACTCACATCAGTCCCTTAACCTATAAGTCTTCAATACACCAAAATCACTAAGGGGCACTAGATGCACTTACAATCTCCCCCTTTTTGGTGATTGATGACAATATAGGTTAAGTTTTCAACGGGGATAAACATATGAAGTGTAAATACTGATATTGAGGAATTTGATTGCAAGATATAGAAGAACTCCCCCTGAAGATGTGCATAGTGAGGAATTTGCTTTTGAAGCAATGCACACTTGAAGAGTATAATCATGGAGATCTCCCCCTATATCTTGTAATTCATATACGCATATGACATATAATATGAAGAATTTGAAATGCATGATGAAATATGGTGACTGATGAAATTCAGCATGCGTGCATAGACAGTAATGAGGAATAAGCATGCAGAAGAACTCAGCAAAAGTATCAGGCCACCATAGAGTTTAAGATTACAACTCGATCCAGCAAAGTCATCAAAAGAACGAGAGTTGTAACTTAGAAAAAAATGCCCATATAAGATAGACCCGCTTGAAGACTAACTCAAATTTCTCCCCCTTTGTCATTGAATGACCAAAAGGGTTGAAAATGAGGACTAACGCCCCTGAAGAATATCATGATGATGGAGGAGCGCCAGTGTTGTTGGGGTCTTGAGTCGTTGTAGGGCCTGCCGCAGTGGCATCCAAGTCTTCATAATCGTTCGTGTTTTTTTGACTGGACATAATCGTTCGTGTTGCGTGATGAAGAATATGAATTGGCGACCAAGGAAGGAACCTTGACCTTCTTGAATCTCTTCGGAGGAGGAGCAGACCAGTCAAAATCTTCGTTGAAACCCATTTGCTTCAGATCTTCTTCACCATAGAGATGTGACAGAATAGCCCAGGTGCGATCGAAGACTTCATGGAGGTAGTAATGGTTTTTCTTCACTGCATTATGTGTAGAAGTCATGTTGTGAAGAATAGAGCCAAACTGACGCTTAACCCATTTGTGGTTTCGATCCACCTTCTGGTGAAGACTGAGAAGCAGCTCACAGTCAGTCATCACACGAGGAGCAGTGGCTTGAGGATTTTGCTTGGATGCATTGGCAGCAGAATCATGAGTGGCAGAATCATCATTGGTGGAATAAGATGCAGCTTAGCGGAACTGACCATCCAATGGACGAATGCCTTCATCAATAACAGCTGGTGCCTTGCCCTTCTCATCAGCTGAGGAATATGTCCGCTTGAGGACTTCAATCGGTGGCAAGTAGCTGAGGTGATTTTGAAAGTCAGCTTTGTAGTTGAGTGAAGACCTTGTTCTGAGGAATCTCATAATCCAAGGAGCATAAGGCTTCAGCTCAAACGGTGAAAGTGCAACATTTGCCAGAGTCCTCATGAAGAAATCATGATAATTGATTGGGATGCCATGCATGATGTTGAATAGCATATTCTTCATCATGCCAATAATTTCCTCATCGAATGAGTCATGGCCTTTGATAGGACTCATAGTCTTCGTCAGAATGCGATAGACTGTTCTTGGCACATACAGCAATTCCTTCACGAGGAATTTGGTCCTTGGGGCTTGACCAGGCTTCAGAGGCTTCATGAGCACTTGCATGTAATGAGCAGTGAGTTCAGGCTCATGGTACAGACAACATGCACCCTCAGGTGGAGGAATGATTGGCAGGGCATGAAGTAATTCAGAGGCCGGTGCTTTATAATGAGTGTTTTCGGTCATCCAGTCCAACACCCAAGTGTTGATATCATCAGCATCACCTGTGATGTGCAGCGTTGTGTAGAACTAAAGAATAAGCTCTTCATTCCAATCAACCATGTCTGAGCAAAAGTTGAGCAAGCCCGCATCATGAAGCATACTGAGGACTTGAGAGAAGCAAGACATTGATTCCATGTCCACGTGAGGAATATGCTCGTGGTCGAAGACTTTGTCCTTGTTGAAGAGCAGTGAAGAATAGAAATTTGCCTGGCTGGCAGTCCAGAAATGCTTCCTTCCAAGACGAGCATTGTCATAAGGGTTGAATTCAGTGAAGAAAACATGCTCGCCGAAGAAGTCATCAGCCTTGAATTTCTGGTTCTTTGAGAATGGATCCTTTGGCTTGGGCTGAGGAGTGTCAGTCAATTGCATCACCACCTTAGGAATCACAATATCAGGATCCACAGACTGAGGAATTTGAGGCTCTTCTTCAGCTACAGCCTAGGTCTTCAATTATTCATTTACATTTTCTTCAGCACTAGTGGCTGGAATTTCTTCATGGACAGATGGGGTTGCATGAGGTTCTTCAGATCCCATTTGTACTTCAGTAGCAGCAGGAGACTGAGGAATTGCTTGGAGTGGAGTGAACATTGGAGAGTTGGGGTGCTGACTTTCCCAAAAGTCATCATTTAGCATAGGTGTGGTACAACCAATGTCCACATCCTCATCTTCCATTTCTTCAATGACGGCCTCTTCATCGGTGAACCGAGGCATAGGCGAGGAGACAACGGGAGTTGAAGGGATTTCATCCACTTCAATTTCTTCATCCAACTGCTCTGACGAATCAGCAGAAGGATTCTCTACATAGGATTTACTTGGAATCACATAATCTTCACCAAAAGGAACAAGGTCCTTTGATGGCATGAATGAGACAGGAACGACATCAATTGGGTTGTTAATTGAGCTTGTCAAAGGCTTCAACTTCTTCGGAGCTAAAGAATCTGATGAAGTTGATGCCTTCCTTTTCTTCACAGCTGCACGCTCTGTAGCCTTGGTCTTCTTCGCATCTGATGCAGATGGAAGGATCGGAGTTGGTGTAGGCTGATGTCTACTACACAACCTTCTTCTTGTAGACGTTGTTGGGCCTGCAAGTGCACAAGTTTGTAGGACAGTAGCAAATTTCCCTCAAGTGGATGACCTAAGATTTATCAATCTGTAGGAGGCGTAGGATGAAGATGGTCTCTCTCAAACAACCCTGCAACCAAATAACAAAGAGTCTCTTGTGTCCCCAACACACCCAATACAATGGTAAATTGTATAGGTGCACTAGTTCAGTGAAGAGATGGTGATACAAGTGCAAAATAGATAGTAGATATAGGTTTTTGTAATCTAAAAATATATAAACAGCAAGGTAACAGGTGGTAAAAGTGAGAGTAAACGGTATTGCAATGGTAGGAAACAAGGCCTAGGGTTCATACTTTCACTAGTGCAAGTTCTCTCAACAATAATAACATAGATAGAACATATGACAAGCCCTCAACATGCAACAAAGAGTCACTCCAAAGCCACTAACGGCGGAGAACAAACGTAGAGATTATGGTAGGGTACGAAACCATCTCAAAGTTATTCTTTCGGATCGATCTATAAAAGAGTTCGTACTAGAATAACACCTTAAGACACAAATCAACCAAAACCCTAATGTCACCTAGATACTCCATTGTCACCTCAAGTATCCGTGGGCATAATTATATGATATGCATCACACAATCTCAGATTCATCCAACCAACATAAAAGTACTTCAAAGAGTGCCCCAAAGCTACTATCGGAGAGTCAAGAACGTGTGCCAACCCCTATGCATAGGTTCCCAATGTCACGAAACCCGCAAGTTGATCACCAAAACATACATCAAGTGGCACATTATATCCCATTGTCACCACAGATAATCACGGCAAGACATACATCAAGTGTTCTCATAAAAGACTCAATCCGATAAGATAACTTCAAAGGGGAAACTCAATTCATCACAAGAGAGTAGAGGGGGAGAAACATCATAAGATCCAACTACAATAGCAAAGCTCGGGATACATCAAGATCGTGCCATAGAGGGAACACGAGAGAGAACACGAGAGAGAGAGAGAGAAAGAGATCAAACACATAGCTACTGGTACATACCCTCAGCCCCGAGGGTGAACTACTCCCTCCTCGTCATGGATAGCGCCGGGATGATGAAGATGGCCTCCGGTGATGGGATTCCCCTCTGGCAGGGTGCCGGAACAGGGTTTTTGGTGGCTATAGAGGCTTGCGGCGGCGGAACTCCCGATCTATCTTCTGTTCTGGAAGTTTTAGGGTACGTAGGTATATATGGGTGCAGGGGTACGTTGGTGGACCTCCGGAGTGCTCACGAGGTAGGGGGGCGCGCCCCCCACCCTCGTCGGCAGCCCGGGACTCCCCTGACGTGCACTCCAATTCCGTCAGGTTGCTTTCCTTCCAAAAATAACTTCTCCAGTTGATTTCGTTCCGTTTTGACTCCGTCTGATATTCCTTTTCCTCGAAACACTGAAATAGGCATAAAACAGCAAATCTGGGCTGGGCCTCCGGTTAATAGGTTAGTCCCAAAAATAATATAAAGGTGGATAATAAAGCCCAATATTGCCTAAAACAGTAGATAAAGTAGCATGGAGCAATCAAAAATTATAGATACGTTGGAGACGTATCAAGCATCCCCAAGCTTAATTCCTGCTCGTCCTCGAGTAGGTAAATGATAAAAAAGAATTTTTGATGCGGAGTGATACTTTGGCATAATTTCAATATAAATCTTCTTATTTGTGATATGAATATTCATATCCGAAAGATTCAATACAAAAGTTCATATTGACACAAAAAAAAAATACTTCAAGCATACCAATCAAAGCAATCATGTCTTCTCAAAATAACATGGCAAAAGAAAGTTCATCCCTACAAAATCATATAGTTAGGCTATGCTTCATTTTCGTCACACAAAGATGTTCCCAACTTCTATACCCCCGATGACAAGCCAAGCAATCGTTTCATACTCAAATAATCTCAAACTCTTTTAACCTTCACGCAATACATGAGCGCGAGCCATGGATATAGCACTATGGAATAGAATATGATGATGGGGATTGTGTGGAGAAGACAAAAAAGGAGAAAGTCTCACATTGACGAGGATAATCAACGGGATATGGAGATGCCCATCAATTGATGTCAACATGAGGAGTAGGGATTGCCATGCAACGGATGCACTAGAGCTATGAATGCTCAACAAAATAAAACTAGTGGGTGTGCATCCAACTTGCTTGCTCATGAATACCTAGGGCATTTGAGGAAGCCCATCATAGGAATATACAAGCCAAGTTCTATAATGAAAAATTCCCACTAGTATAAAAAGACTTATGAGACTCACTACATGAAGAACAAGGTGCTACTTTGAAGCACAATATATGAGACTCACTCCATGAAGAACGAGGTGCTACTTTGAAGCACAATATATGAGACTCACTACATGAAGAACAAGGTGCTACTTTGAAGCACAAGTGTGGTAAAAGGATAGTAACATTGCCCCTTCTCTCTTTTTCTCTCATTTTTTGGGGCCTTCTCTTTTTTTGGCCTTTCTCTTTTTTTTATTTTTTTTTTATTTTTTTGTCCGGAGTCTCATCCCGACTAGTGGGGGGGTCATAGTCTCCATCATCCTTTCCTCACTGGGGCAATGCTCTAATAATGATGATCATCACACTTCTATTGATTACAACATAATGATTACAACTCGAAACTTAGAACAAGATATGACTCTATATGGATGCCTCCGGCGGTGTACCAGGATGGTGCAATGAATCAAGAGTGACATGTATGAAAAATAATGCATGGTGGCCTTGCCACAAATACGATGTCAACTACATGGTCATGCAATGGCAATATGACAAAAGTAATGTATGTTGTGATGATGATGGTGGAAGTTCCATGGCAATATATCTCGGAATGGCTATGGGAATGCCATGATAGGTAGGTATGGTGGCTGTTTTGAGGAAGATATAAGGAGGTTTATGTGTGATAGAGCATATCGTATCACGGGGTTTGGATGCACCGGCGAAGTTTGCACCAACTCTCAAGGTGAGAAAGGGCAATGCACGGTACCGAAGAGGCTAGCAAAGGCGGAAAGGTGAGAGTGCGTATAATCCATGGACTCAACATTAGTCAAAAGAACCCATATACTTATTGCAAAAATTTAGAAGCCATCAAAAATCAAGTACTACGCGCATGCTCCTAGGGGGTAGATTGGTAGGAAAAGACCATCGCTCGTCCCCGACTGCCACTCATAAGGATGCACAAGCCAGGTACACTTCATGTTTCAAATTTGTTACACAACTTTAACCATACGTGCATGCTACGGGACTCAAAAACTACAACACAAGCATTTCTCAAATTCACAATCACCCAACTAGCATGACTTTGATATTATCACCTCCATATCTCAAAACAATTATCAAACATCAAACTTATCTTAGTATACAATTTACTCAAAAGAAAGTTTCACATATCTTGAACACTAAGTATATTAACATTAAGCAAACTACCATGCTATTAATGACTCTCAAAATAATCTAAGTGAAGCACGAGAGATCAATAGTTTCTTTAAAACAAATCCACCATCGTGCTCTAAAAGATATAAGTGAGGCACTAGAGCAAAAATTATCACGCTCAAAAGATATAAGTGAAGCACATAGAGTATTCTAGCAAATTCCAATTTGTGTATGGCTCTCTCTCATTGAAGAATTTCAGATCTTGATACTTATTCAAACAGCAAGCAAATATAAAGGAAACTACAATGCAAGGATAGCACAACTCATGTGAAGAAGCAAAAGCTTAGGCTCAACCGATACTAACCGATAGTTGTTGAAGAAGAAAGGTGGGATGCCTACCGGGGCATCCCCAAGCTTAGATGCTTGATACTTCTTGAAATATTATCTTGGGGTGCCTTGGGCATCCCCAAGCTTGAACTTTTGTGTCTTCTTAATTCCTCTCATATCATGGTTTCTCTTTTTATCAAAAGCTGCATTCACAACAAACTCAACAAGAACTCGTGAGATAGGTTAGTATAAACCAATGCAAAACCTTATCATATTATACTGTAACAAATCATAAAATTATTATTCAACATTGAATACTAAATGCCTCTGCATATTTAATACTCCTATCCTCAAATAGAATCATTAAACAAGCAAACATATGCAAACAATGCAACCATAACAGCAATCTGCCAAAACAGTACAGTCTGTAAAGAATGCAAGAGTATCAATACTTACCTGACTCCAAAAATTATGAACTAAAATTCCCACTGTAATAAATTTATCAGAGATCAATATGCAAAAAGATTCAACGTTATACCACTCTCTTACTTTTCTAGGGAATTTTTGCAACAGAGGTAAACTTTCTGTTTTCAAACAGCAACATGTATACAAGCAAAATAAGCATCAAAAAGGCTATCCTTTACTTTTTTATTGAAACTAAAGAGGCAAAACATTATTCTAACTAACAGCAAGAAAAAACTAACAAAATAAAATGACGCTCCAAGCAAAACACATATCATGTGGTGAATAAAAATATAGCTCCAAGTAAAGTTACCGATGAACGAAGACGAAAGAGGGGATGCCTTCCAGGGCATCCCCAAACTTAGGCTCTTGGTTGTCCTTGAATATTACCTTGGGGTGCCTTGGGCATCCCCAAGCCTAGGCTCTTTCCACTCCTTATTCCATAGTCCATCGAATCTTTACCCAAAACTTGAAAACTTCAACCACACAAAACTCAACATAAAACTCGTAAGCTCTGTTAGTATAAGAAAATAAAACCACCACTTAGGTACTGTAATAAACTCATTCTAAATTCATATTGGTGTAATATCTACTGTATTCTAACTTCTCTATGGTTCATACCACTTAATACTAGCCATAGATGCATCAAAATAAGCAAACAACACATAGAAAACAGAATCTGTCAAAAACAGAACAGTCTGTAGTAATCTGTATCAAACGTATACTTATGGAACCCCAACAATTATGAAATAAATTGCTGGACCTGAGCAATTTGTCTATTAATCATCTTCAAAAAGAATCAACCTAAAAGCACTCTACAGGAAAAAATGGCAGCTAATCTCGTGAGCGCTAAAGTTTCTATTTTTCACAGCAAGATCACATAAACTTCACCCAAGTCTTCCCAAAGGTTCTACTTGGCACTTTATTGAAACAAAAGCTATAAAACATGATTACTACAGTAGACTAATCATGTGGACACACAAAAACAGTAAGGGTAAATATTGGGTTGTCTCCCAACAAGCACTTATCTTTAATGCCTTTCTAGCTAGGCATGATGATGGCAATGATGCTCACATAAAAGATAAGAATTGAAACATAACGGGAGCATCATGAAGCATATGACTAGCACTTTTAAGTCTAACCAACTTCCTATGCATAGGGATTTTGTGAGCAAACAACTTATGAGAACAATAATCAACTAGCATAGGGAAGTAAAACAAGCATAGCTTCAAGATTTTAAGCACATAGAGAGGAAACTTGATATTATTGCAATTCCTACAAGCATATGTTCCTCTATCATAATAATTTTCAGTAGCATCATGAATGAATTCAACAATATAACCAGCACCTAAAGCATTCTTTTCATGATCTACAAGCATAGAAAATTCACTACTCTCAACATAAGCAAATTTCTTCTCATGAATAGTAATGGGAGCAAACTCAACAAAATAACTATCATGTGATTGAAAATTAAGATCAAGATGACACGTTTCATGGTTATCATTATTCTTTAAAGCATACGTGTCATCACAATAATCATCATAGATAGGAGGCATGCTTTCATCATAGTAAATTTGCTCATCAAAGCTTGGGGGACAAAAAATATCATCTTCATCAAACATAGCTTCCCCAAGCTTGTGGCTTTGCATATCATTAGAATCATGGATATTCAAGGAATTCATACTAACAACATTGCAATCATGCTCATCATTCAAAGATTTAGTGCCAAACATTTTAGAGATTTCTTCTTCTAGCACTTGAGCACAATTATCCTTTCCATCATACTCACGAAAGATATTAAAAAGGTGAAGCGTATGAGACAAACCCAACTCCATTTTTTTGTAGTTTTCTTTTATAAACTAGACTAGTGCTAAAACAAGAAACAAAAAGATTCAATTGCAGGATCTAAAGATATACCTTCAAGCACTCACCTCCCCGGCAACGGCGCCAGAAAAGAGCTTGATGTCTACTACACAACCTTCTTCTTGTAGACGTTGTTGGGCCTGCAAGTGCACAGCTTTGTAGGACAGTAGCAAATTTCCCTCAAGTGGATGACCTAAGGTTTATCAATCCGTAGGAGGCGTAGGATGAAGATGGTCTATCTCAAACAACCCTGCAACCAAATAACAAAGAGTCTCTTGTGTCCCCAACACACCCAATACAATGGTAAATTGTATAGGTGCACTAGTTCGGCGAAGAGATGGTGATACAAGTGCAAAATAGATAGTAGATATAGGTTTTTGTAATTTGGAAATATATAAACAGCAAGGTAACAAGTGGTAAAAGTGAGAGTAAACGGTATTGCAATGGTAGGAAACAAGGCCTAGGGTTCATAATTTCACTAGTGCAAGTTCTCTCAACAATAATAACATAGATAGAACATATGACAAGCCCTCAACATGCAACAAAGAGTCAATCCAAAGCCACTAACAGCGGAGAACAAACATAGAGATTATGGTAGGGTACGAAACCACCTCAAAGTTATTCTTTCTGATCGATCTATAAAAGAGTTCGTACTAGAATAACACCTTAACACACAAATCAACCAAAACCCTAATGTCACCTAGATACTCCATTGTCACCTCAAGTATCTGTGGGCATGATTATACGATATGCATCACACAATCTCAGATTCATCCAACCAACATAAAAGTACTTCAAAGAGTGCCCCAAAGCTACTACCGGAGAGTCAAGAACGTGTGCCAACCCCTATGCATAGGTTCCCAATGTCACGAAACCCGCAAGTTGATCACCAAAACATACATCAAGTGGCACATGATATCCCATTATCACCACAGATAATCACGGCAAGACATACATCAAGTTTTCTCATAAAAGACTCAATCCGATAAGATAACTTCAAAGGGGAAACTCAATTCATCACAAGAGAGTAGAGGGGGGTGAAACATCATAAGATCCAACTACAATAGCAAAGCTCGGGATACATCAAGATCGTGCCATAGAGGGAACACGAGAGAGAGAGATCAAACACATAGCTACTGGTACATACCCTCAGCCCCGAGGGTGAACTACTCCCTCCTCGTCATGGATAGCGCCGGGATGATGAAGATGGCCTCCGGTGATAGGACCCCCCTCCGGCAGGGTGCCGGAACAGGGTCCCAATTGGTTTTTGGTGGCTACAGAGGCTTGCGGCGGCGGAACTCCCAATCTATCTTCTGCTCTGGAAGTTTTAGGGTACGTAGGTATATATGGTTGCAGGGGGTACGTCGGTGGACCTCCGGGGTGCTCACGAGGTAGGGGGGCGCGCCCAAGGGGGGCGCCCCCCACCCTCGTGGGCAGCCCGGGACTCCGCTGACGTGCACTCCAAGTCCATCGGGTTGCTTTCCTTCCAAAAATAACTTCTCCAGTTGATTTCGTTCCATTTTGACTCCGTCTGATATTCCTTTTCCTCGAAACACTGAAATAGGCATAAAACATCAAATCTGGGCTGGGCCTCCGGTTAATAGGTTAGTCCCAAAAATAATATAAAAGTGGATAATAAAGCCCAATATTGCCTAAAACAGTAGATAAAGTAGCATGGAGCAATCAAAAATTATAGATACGTTGGAGACGTATCATAGGCGCAGGAGGAGCAGAGGAATTTGGTTCAGTTTCTTCAGGCGCAACTGATGCAGTTTCCCTGACTTCTTCACTTTCTTCAGGCGCACCACTAGTGGATGCCCTGGCAATTTCTTCAGCGGCTGGAATGCAGTCATCAGCCCTGGTACTTTCATTTTCTTCAGAAGCCTGATTGTCATCAGCGGTGCTCGCATGTTCTTCAGTAGGCTGAGCAGATGCTTCAGCCGGAGTGACTTCAATGTGCACGGGAGCAGCAACACTTGAAGTGAAAGTATTCGTCAGCTTGACTTACCGTACCTTGGCGCCCTTCCAATCAGCATAGTAGCGATTGAATTCATCACTCAGTTGCTTGATCTCAGCTTGCAAGGCAACGAGTTGATCAGGGGTAAGAGTGAGGACATTGTCCTTTAGGTAGCACTGCTTCTTGTACTGCACTTTCTTCAGTCTTCTTCCTTCTTCAAATTCCACTTCTCTTCTTCAATGAAGGCAGTCAGAACATGACTTTGACCAGGAGTGAGGTTCATCTCCAGCAAAGGCGTGTTTGGGTCCTTCTGCCATAAGTCGATGAAGTCTAGGATCAACTTTGGATCCAGTAGCATTGGCACATTGCTGCCTTTGGCTCTAGCGGCCTTGGCCTGCCTGTCTCTGATGATTTTGGCAAGTTCTTCATCATCAGCCTCATCGTCATCAGAAGGCACTTGAAAGGCGACCTGCTTCTTGTGAGGACTTGGTCGAAGGCCTCGTCCAGCAGTGGCCTTTTTCTTCAGCAGAGAGGGGCCAGCTGAGGAGTTCGGTGCAGCTCAGGAACTTGCAGATGCTCCTGAGGCAATTGAGATGCCTGTAGTCCTTTGGCACGTGGCGAGATGCACATGTGCAGAGGATTTAGTCGGAGCAGCTGAAGACTTTGTCGGAGGAGCTGAGGACTTTGAAGGAGGAGCGGCTTGCAGAATTGGCCGTGAGGGCTTTGAAGAATCTGGACGTGAGGGCATTGCTGAGGAACTTGGCCGTGAGGGCATTGAGGGTGAAGCACTTGGCTTATGCGCAGGCTTCTTAGGCATCGCCTTCTTTGGCTTGCTTGCAGAGGCCTCAGCAGTGGTAGCAGCAGCAGAATCTTCATTGAATTTCCTTACTGCTTCCTTTGCTTGTTTGGCTAGTTTAGCCTGGTGCTTTGCCCATTCATCAGGATAATCCTCACCGCGCTTGAGGCTGGTGGGATCTGCCAATTGGCCAGGTGCCAATGGAGGTCTTGGGCATGGAGGATTGAGTGCAATTTTTTTTCATATACTTGGGAGTGACATATCAGTAGTTCCTCCATTCCCGTGCCCATCTCCTCTCAATCTTTTGAATGCGCACCTTGTGCTGATTTTTATCTTCCTCAGGGGGTGTGCAGTACCCAGCATAAATGTCATCAGGGATTTCAAAAGTTGTGTTGACCTCAGGCCTCTTTCCACCCTTCTGTGGCTTCTTACCGTCAGCCATTTTCTTCAGCTAAGGAATATGAACAACTGAAGTTTCTGAAGAGGTGTGCAACTTTTCTTCGAGGAACGCTGCAAATGAGTTAAGTTGATGAGAACCTAGTGATTCAGCAGCGGACATGTGTACCTGTGAACAGGGTATAGTTGCAAGCAATTTGGAGAGGTCATATGCGTTCTCAGAAGGTTTTTCAAAAATAATAGGTTTGAGGAATTTGACCAGATGAGTCTTGAAGAATATCACTAAGCGTTCTTTGTCTTAGGTTCCAAATTTGTATAGATTGAAAATCCACACAATTGAGGAATCTTGAAGAAAATCATCGCTTAGAGAAATGAATCAAGACCAGATGACATGTGAGGTGTTCGGTGTGTGAAGATTTGAAGAATAAACACCTTTGAAGATTTTTTCAAGAAAACATTTGAATCAAAGAGGGTAGTAAAAGTAACTTTTAATTACCCTTGATGAAGAACACGACGAACTGGGGATAGTAGATGTGAAGTTCGTCAGTTCAGATCTTCCACGCCCTAACTCGGCAGAAGAAGACAGCTACGGCGGTGGCGGAGTGAAGAAATCCGCAACCGGCGCGAGTACGATGGCGACGAGGTCGAGGTAGTGAAGCTCTTCCTCACCGGCGGCGATGAAGTAGCGGCGGTGCTAGGGTTTGAGAAGCTCGAGTGGGAGTGAGATCGAGCGGAGTAAAAATGAAGTGAGGAAGAGGCGGGGGTATTTATAGTGGGAGTGAAAAACTGTACGCCCGAGGAAATCGGATGAACGTGCCCCTGGCCCTTCTCATTCGCTTGACATGTGTCACCCACCTACTAAGAGGTGGCGATCGTGTAAGATCGTGGGCGAATAGATAAGTATTGTCGTGGGATGCAGAACGGTTTGAGCGGCAAAGCCGAAAAATTCAGATAAGATAAGTTAAAAGTTTCGTTCGCAATTTCTTCAGCTGTCAAGGACACCGTGAAGATTTTGAACGAGTTTCAAATAGAACACACATGAAGAATTTGTGAACAGACTGGGTTGAGTTTAGCATATAGGGGGAAGGGTCCGATCACATTCACTTAGCAGAAAAATCAATTTGAAGAATTAGCAATAAATGAATGTTGTAGAGGACATAAACTCATATATATATATATACATATACATATATACACACACACACACACACAGACGGTCTATTCTGCTAATATTAGCAGAACAACGATTTTGCACACCACTTCCGCACTGCATGGTGAATGCAAGTGCACGTCATTCTTTGAACCAAGTGTGCTGCAGTACTCACACGAGTGAACTTCTCATCGAAAAAAACTGCACGCGTTATTTTTTCGGTACTATTTTCGCTCTAATTTTTTAACCGTTTATCGGAATGAGGCGTGTAATATACCATTGAAAATCTATGAATTAAGCACAACTTCGACATGTTGAACACTTTTCGAGATTACACACGGTTTAAGAGCAGTTTTGAAAATGGTGTGGCGGATGACGGGTGGCAGCGAGCGTTTTTTCGCGTTTTTTTCTATACCGCTTGTCGGAATGAAGCAAATGATATGCCATTGGATAGATATCATTGAGGCGCATCTTTTTTATATATAAATCTTTCTTTAATTCGTTGCGGTTTAAGAGCAGTTTCAAATTTACTAAATCGCGGAATTCTGTTTTTCAAGTTTTTTAAAATTTCCGATACTGTTTTCGCTCCAGTTTTTGAACTGTTTGTCGAAACGAGGCGTGTGATACACCGTTGGAAAGCTACGAATGAGGTGCAACTTTCATATGTTGAAATATTTTTGAGATTCCTTACAGTTTTAAGTTAATTTTGAAAATCGTGTGGCGGACGACGAGTGGCAACGGCTGTTTTTCGCGAAATTTTTGCAAACCGCTGGTCGGAATGATTCAAATGATACGCCGTTGGAAAGATATCAATGATACACAACTCTTTCATGTATAACACTCTCTCTAATTATTTACGGTTTAAGAGGAATTTCGAATTTACAGAAATGGGGACACTCTGTTTTTCGCGATACCCAAATCGACGTGGGTACTTCATCCGACTAAAAACCGCACTGCATCGGACGAAAACCGCACTGCATCAGACGTGTTAGAGAACTGCATGGTTTATTTTATTCAAACATAATTTTTTAAGGATGAGAAAGTAGAGTGCACTTCACATCGGGTGTAAATGAACCACAACACTATCAAGAAGTGAACTGCATTACTTTTTATGGCTTTCGTAACAAATGTTTTGCACTTACGGGATGAACAACATCATACGGCCGACCGCACTGCTCTAGAATGAAAACCGCACTGCATCGAACGGGCATGCGAGCTGCATAATTTCTTTTTTGCATTTTCATGTTGGGGGCAAGTGAACGACATCACTGTTAAAAGTGAACCACATTCAAGGGGCAAACGCACTGCAGCGTTGCATTTGATATAGTGAACAATGGAAGAGTTTTATTATAGTGAACAATGTGGGAGAACAAAGTGAGCTTCAAAACATATACTATATCTTTTCATTATTTTTACACAGCCACACACACAGTCATACACACAAACTCCACAATGTCACAAGCCGAACAGCTGCACCTGCAAACTACACCATGCCACTGAACTGTATATTCGAAATAATAGGCTACTTGTGCCTGACGAGATGAAACTTTTTTCTATAAAAATAAAAGAAAAAAATGCCGCCCTTGCCACCAAACTGTAATCACGATGCAATTAACTGAATCTCCATGTGCATCTAACTGTTCGTGGGATCCTGGTGCACTGCTCGCGGGATCCGGGTGCACTGCACATCCAAAAGGAAAAACACTCCAATGATCCACACAGTACGGCGAGGTGCACTACACCTTGCGTCACCGGCGAGCTGCACTAGCACGACAACCACTAGGACTATCACAGGGTGGCGAGGCAAGGCAGGGCCACGGAAGATCCGGTCGTGGGAGGGGTGGATATGGTCGTCGCGACAAATGCATGCCGAGAATTGCACGTACATGAGCTCTGCACCACACAGGCACACCGCGTGAACTGCGTGGGGGCTCAAGTGTCTCCGGTCGGTGCAGATCACGGTCAGGCTGCGAAAGTCGTCCGGGCAGCACATCGGATGGGGGATCTAGCTGAACGGCGGCCAGTTCGTCTTCCACGGCAACCATAGAAGAAAGGAGGAGGCGTTGTGGCTCGAGAGAAGGAAGGCCATGCCGGTTCCAGTTGTTGAAAGCCACGCCGTGGGCTGGTGGAGGCCGGATCCGGCGGTTGAAGGCGCAGTAGGGGCCGGATCGGGTGGTTGAAGCAGCGTTGGGGGCTGGTGGTGGCCGGATGCGGTGGGCGGTGGAGGAGTAGGGCCCAGATCCACTGCCGGGAGGCGTGCCGGGGCGGTTGCCAGCCCGGATCCGCCACCGGGTGGTGGTTGCAGTGGCCATGGCGGATGCAGGTGAGGTGGCGCTCCTGCAGCCTCGGACCACGGCTGCTGCAGGCGGCTGCCAACCATCGGGGCGTGAGGTTGGATGACAGGAGATGCATGGAGAGGCGCAGATGCGAGGCAGCCTGCTCGATCCCAGCGACCCAAGGGCCGCGAGGCGCCGTGGATGAATGGGTCAACGACAGCTGCTGCTCGATCCCGTCTGCTTATGGCGCGGCAGGGCCAGCTCTGCTTGGATCTGTCGTCGGGACAAGGAGGCGCGAGGATGGAAGTGGTTTCCAGGGGCGGAGTGGGGCACCATGGCAGCGCTAGTTGCGGCCCGACCTAGGGAGGGAGGAAGGTGGTCAGAGGAGGTGCGCCGGAGTTGGTGGGCATCGGGGCGACAGAGGGAGGCTGGAGGAGGCATGCTGGAGTTGGTGGGCATAGGGGTGACAGAGGGAGGTCGGAGGAGGCGCCCCGGAGTTGGTGGGTTCGTGGGGCGCCACAGGGCTGGGAGGTGGTGGCGTGCCGGAGTGGTGGGGTGGTGGCGCGCCGCGGGAGTGGGGAGCGGTGCGGCGCCGGAGGGGTGGTCGTGGTGGGGAAGGTGGGCAACGAGGGTTGGGGTTGGCCTAATGCAGTTTTCTAGTGTTATTGTGCGGTCCGGGTAGGTGGATTGAGTAGCACGGAAGTGTTAGCAGAATAAGCGTTTGGGTGTGCAGAATAAGGGTCTTAAGGGGTGTTCTCATAATAGACCCACCCTATATATATATATATTCAAATGAAGAACAACGCCGGAAAGAGTGAAGACAATGGAAAGTTGAAGAATTTGAAAAACTGAGGAATTTCAAAAATGAAGAAAAACTCAAATTGAAGACTTTCAACTTTGGTTGGTGGCGTGACCCACCATATAAGAAAGCTGATTTCAGACACCGCGTACAACTGTCGTAGGGCTCTGAGAATCAATTTCTTCATTAATTTCTTCACACTTAGAGGGTTAGTCTTCATTGATTGAAGAAAAACGTTACTTTGTGTGTTACGCATTTAAGTCATCAAGTCAGCATAAGTATTAGGATGTGTGTCCTTTTCAGAGAACATTCGAAGAATCTAGGATATTTAGCTCACACCGCAACTTGCTAAATCTCTTCTCATCTAAGGGCTTAGTGAAGATATCGGCCAGCTGGTCTTCAGTGTTTGCGTGGTCGATGGAGATGTCTCCCTTCAACACATGATCACGAAGAAAATGATGACGAATCTGGATGTGCTTGGTCTTCGAGTGCTGAACTGGGTTATGAGCAATCTTGATAGCGCTCTCATTGTCGCAGTAGAGAGGCACATTCTTCACGTTGATGCCATAGTCCTTGAGTGTTTGCTTCATCCATAGTAACTTAGCACAGCACGATCCAGCAGCAATGTACTCAGCTTCTGCAGTGGAGAGTGATACGCAATTCTGTTTCTTCGAGGACCAACAGACCAAAGATCGTCCAAGGAAATGGCATGTGCCTGATGTTGACTTGCGGTCCACACGATCACCAGCATAGTCAGAGTCTGAATATCCAATGAGATCAAACGAAGAGCCCTTGGGATACCATAATCCAAGTGTTGGTGTGTGAGCTAGATATCAAAGAATATGCTTCACAGCCTTATGGTGTGATTCCTTCGGCGTAGCTTGAAATCAGGCACACATGCAAACACTAAGGATAATATTCAGCCTAGATGCACATAGATACAATAAAGAGCCAATCATGGAGCGGTATACCTTTTGATCGAAGTCTTTACCATTTTCATCAGTGCATAGATGGCCATTTGTGGGCATTGGAATTTTGACCCCTTTGCAATCTTGCATGCCGAATTTCCTCAATACGTCCTTGAGGTATTTCTCCTGAGATATGAATATGTCATTGCGCTATTGACGAATTTGAAGACCTAAAAAGAATTTCAATTCTCCCATCATAGACATTTGATATTCTTCACTCATCATATAGGCAAATTCATCACTGTAATGTTGGTCAGTACAGCCAAAAATGATATCATCAACATAAATTTCGCACACAAACAATTCACCATCATAAGATTTAGTGAAAAGAGTTGGGTCGAGTGAACCAGGTTTGAAGCCTTTCTTCATGAGGAATTCCTTCAAAGTATCATACCATGCTCGAGGGGGCTGCTTGAGGCCATACAGGGCCTTATTGAGTCTGAAGACTTTGTCAGGATGCTTTGGATCATCAAAACCTGGGGGTTGAGCAACATATACTTCTTCCTCAAGCTTACCATTGAGGAATTCACTTTTCACATCCATTTGTTGTAAGATAATATCATGATGGTTAGCATAAGCAAGTAATATGCGAATAGCCTCAAGTCTAGCAACAGGTGCAAAAGTTTCATCAAAATCAATTCCTTCAACCTGTGTGTAGCCTTGAGTTACAAGCCGTGCCTTATTCCTCACCACAAGGCCATTTTCATCTTGCTTGTTGCGGTAGATCCACTTTGTGCCAATAATGTTGTGCTTGCAAGGATCTGGACATTTGACCAGTTCCTAGACGTTGTTGATATCGAACTGATGTAATTCTTCTTGCATAGCTTGAATCCACTTAGGCTCCAGAAATGCTTCATCTACCTTAGTGGGCTCTGTGATAGAGACAAAAGCAAAGTGCCCACAAGAGTTAGACAAATGTGAAGCTTTTGAGCGTGTGAGAGGACCTGGTGCTTCAATGTCATCGATCATCTTCTCGACTTGCACTTCGTTTGCAATGCGAGGATGAGCGGGTTGTCTTCGAGGAATTTGATCCGCATTTTCTTCAGGAGCATTTTCCTCAGCACCATTTTCTTCAGGTGCACCAGCTCGACGTTCTTCACGTTTTGGAATGAATTCTTCAGTAGATTCTTTGGTAGGAATGACATCCTCAGTAGCCTTGAACTTGATAGATTCCTCAGGTGTTGGTTCATCTAACACAGAAGGTAGGCGCTCTCTTTGCGAGCCATTAGTTTCATCGAACTGCACATCTACAGTTTCAACAACCTTGTGGAGAACGTTGTTGAAGACTTTGTAGGTGTGCGAGTCCTTTCCGTAACCAGGCATAAAACCCTCATGTGCTTTCAGTGCAAATTTTAGAATTGTGATGAGGATCTCTAATCCAACATTTAGCACCGAAGACTTTGAAGTAACTCACATTGGGTTTCTTGTCAGTGAGGAGTTCATAAGCAGTCTTCTTGAAGAATTTGTGAAGATATACTCTATTGATGATGTGGCACGCAGTATCAATAGCCTCAATCCAGAAACGACAAGGTGTCTTGTATTCATCAAGCATAGTGCGAGCCATCTCAACAAGAGTTCTGTTCTTGCGCTCCACGACGCCATTCAGCTGAGGAGTATAAGGAGCAGATAACTCATGAGTAATACCAAGTTCATCAAGATAGTCATCAAGACCAGAATTCTTGAACTCAGTCCCATTGTCACTTCTGATGTGCTTGATCTTCACACCAAAGTTGGTTGAAGCCCTCGAGGAAAATCGTTTGAAGACTTCCTGCACCTCATGTTTGTAAGTGACAATGTGCACCCATGTGTAACGCGAATAATCATCAACAATGACAAAACCATATAGAGATGCATCATTTGTAACAGCAGAATAATGATTAGGACCAAAGAGATCCATGTGAAGCAATTCAAATGGTTGAGTGGTAGTCATGATAGTCTTCGCTGGATGCTTGGCCTTTGTCATCTTTCCAGCTTCACAGGCTCCGCATAAGTGATCCTTGAGGAATTTGACATTCTCAATGCCAATGACATGCTTCTTCTTTGCAAGCGTGTGCAAATTCCTCATGCCAGCATGACCAAGTCGTTGATGCCAAAGCCAGCCTTCTAAAGCTTTTGCAAGTAGGCACACGACCGGTTGTGGTCCTGTAGAGAAATCAACAATGTACAAGTCTCCTCTCCTGAAGCCTTCGAAGACTTTGGAATTGTCAGCTTCCAAGATCACAACACAACGATATTTGTCAAAGACAACAGCCATATCGAGATCACAAAGCATTGAGACAGACATGAGGTTGTATCCTAAGGACTCGACAAGCATGACTTTGTCCATGTGTCGATCCTTTGAGATCGCAACCTTACCTAGACCCAATACCTGACTTTTGCCTTTGTCGGCGAAGATGATATGTTTCAGATGCGATGGTGATAAAGGAGCATCCATCAATAGATTTTTGTCACCAGTCATGTGATTCGTGCATCCACTATCGAGGACCCACTCATTGGCTTTGGGTTGATCATCCTGTAGATGAATTAGTGCAACTTGCGAACTCATATACTTCATCAGTGAAGAATCTGACATCAATATCATCAGATCAATTTCATCAAACAATAGAACAGATAAAATAGTATGAGGACATGAGAAATGAAGGTTCATTTCTTCATGATTAGCCTGCGTCCTTTCAGGCAATTTCAGGTCTCCAGCAAATTCTTCAAACGTTTTGAGCACGTCTGGAGACCTGACCCTGCAGAAGAGATTAGTTCTTTTTCTTCACCACCCACATCTGAAGGGGTGGCAAAGAATTCATCACTCTGCAAGCACCATATGAGAAAGGTGGCATAGAAGCCAATCCACTTCTTTTCACATAAGAGGGGTTAGGATAAGCATATGAATAAGCAGAGAAATTCTTCGAGGACTTATGAACATAATGATTAGAAGAATAATGCTCATATTCATAGCCCTTAGCTCTGCCCTGCGAAACAGAAGGGTTAGCACGATGATGATCATATGAGGACTTTGATCCTTTTGAGGAATTTGATCCACGTGAGGAATTTGGTCCGTATGAGGACTTGGATCCATATGAAGAATTTGGTCCATATGAAGAATTTGATCTGGAGTTCCTATTCTTCACAGGTGGTGTCATGAGGACATTCACCTGAAGACTTTCAAGGCAACTTTTGGGAACCCAGATTTTCTTCATAGGGGAACTGTTCCTGCAGTTAGTACCAACATATCTAGCAAATACTTCACCATTCTAATTTTTGAACAGTTTATAGTTGGAGTCAAATGACTCATCAGAAGAATGAGGAGATTCACATGTAAAGCCAGATAAATTGGATGGATCAACTGGAGGTCCCTTTGCAGCAAGCAATGAGGTTTTGTGGTACTGCTCAGGCTTCCAATATGTTCCATCAGCATTGAGTTTCCACTCAAAGGCAATACCCTCTTTCCTAGGGTTCTTGTTGAGGATCTGCTTTTTAAGCACATCACAAAGAGTCTGATGCCCTTTGAGGCTTTTGTACATGCCTGTCATGTACAATTCCTTCAGCCCTGCATCATCAGTGATACTAGCAATGTCCTCAGATGAGGAATTAGTGATAGCAGAGACAAATGAAGAATTTGTAGCATTAGAAGCATTTGAACATTCAGGTGAAGAATTAGCATATTCACGTTCAATGCACTTCAGACATGGAGGAACAAATTCTTCGTGAGTAGCGCTGATTTGTTGAGCAAGTAATGAATCACGCTCCTTCTGAAGATCTTCATAATCCACTCTTAGCTTCTCAAGATCTTGCTTTCTTTGAAGAAATTTATAAGAAAGCTTCTCGTGATCAGATAAGAGAGTGTTATGATGACCTTGAAGGGTGTCAAACTTGGACTGAAGTCTCTGAAGACTCTCAGCCAAAGCTTTTGACTGATCCATTTCTTCACCCAACATATCATCGCTCTTATTTAGCATGTATTGAACTTTTTCCAAAGCTCTTTGTTGTTTAGTGGCAGGGAAGCAAGTTTGACATAGCTGGGTCCAAATTCATCTCCAGATTCATCATCACTGGACTCGGATAGGTAGCATTCGGTTACCTTAGCACTTTTTGCCATAAGGCATGGCGAAGAAGATGATGATTCTGGTCCGAATGCCATCGCATTGAGTGATTCATTGTAATCCTCAAACCAAGGATCATGACGTGTTCGATGACCTTCATAGACCTCAGAGAGCCGGTCCCAGATTAGCTTTGCGTGATTGAGATGCATGACATTCCTGAACTAGTTTTGGGACAAACAGGAGCAGATGACATCCTTCGCTGTGAGGTTGAGTAGAGTGTACTTGCGAATGTCATCAGCCTCCGCCATCTTGCATAGATTGGTAAGACCAATCTCAGTGATAGTCCACAGTTCGCTGTCCATAGCCATGAGTCGCTTCTTCATCATGGCCTTCCACCGAGGATACTCATGACCGTCAAAGATGGGGCGGGTCGCAAGATACATTTCTCATTCCTGCAGTCGACATAACTAAAACTCCAGGCGGTTAAACCAAAATTACACAGAACAAGGGAGTACCTTGCTCTGATACCAATTGAAAGTGCATTATATTGACTAGAGGGGGGTGAATAGGCGATTTTTATGAATTCTTCACTAAGGAATTTGCTGGTGAGGAAATTCCTAAATAAAGAACTACTTACAGTGGAATAAGTACTCAAAAGTAAACATAGCAGAACACAAGCATAGTCATCATGATGAAATGAAGACAAGCAGAGAGTACAGAAAGCGTAAGCACAGGATAACACAGGATGAAGACGGACAGACTGAAGAAATTGAACTGAGGAAATTGAGAAAGTCTTCAGTCAAAGTCTTCAAACAGATATGAACAAGCACACAACAACTGAAATGAGGAAATGAAAGAGTTGAGGAAATAGAACCAGTAAGCTTGGTGAAGACAATGATTTGGTAGACCAGTTCCAACTGCTGTCTCAGTTGTACGTCTGGTTGGAGCGACTGAGTATTTAAACTCGAGGACACACAGAACCGGACACACAGTCCTCACCGTATTCTCCTTGAGCTAAGGTGACACAGACCTCACCCAATCACTCGTGGTAAGTCTTCAGGTGACTTCCAAACCTTCACAGACTCGGTCACTCAGCGATCCACAATTCCTCTTGGATGCTCTAGACCATGACGCCTAACCGTCTGGAAGAAGCACAGTCTTCAAAGGTAACAAGCGTCGGATCCACGCAGGATCAATCTCTTCAGTGATGCTTAATCACTTTGGGATTGTAGGTGTGTTGGGTTTGGGTTTTTCTCACTTGATGATTTTCGCTCAAAGTCCTCGGAGGATGGGATGCTCTCAAATGACAAGTGTCAGTTTCTCTCGGAGCAGCCAACCAGCTAGTGGTTGTAGGGGGCGGCTATTTATAGCCTAGGGAGCAGCTCGACATGATAAGACATAAATGCCCTTCAATGATATGACCGTTAGGTGGGTAGATATTTTAGGACAGCTGGCGCATAGCACATCAACGGTCGGAATTTTGACTCTCAAATTCCTCAGGGCTATCATGATCCTCACTGTGTAGGCAATCTACACTAGCGAATTCCTAAATCCTCAGTCAGAACAAATTCCTCAGAGACCAGAAGAACTTTGTCTTTGTCACTAAAGAATATGACTGAACTGTATGAGATTTCCAATGGCTTCACTCGAAGGGATTGGTAGGTGTAGGATTTTGAGTTGAGCATCACATGGAAATTTTTCCTTAGTATTTCCTCGACCCCCTTTAACAGTACGGTGTTTCCTATGACTCAAGAAAGAGAAAATGAAACTACGAAAATGAAAGTCTTCACGCTTCATGTTCCTCGAATGATTGCCAAGTCTTCAAGGTCACACCAATTTCTTCACTTTCAAAGTCTTCAGAAAGTCTTCAGAAATCCAAAGTCTTCAATCGAAGAACTTCATTTTTAGGGGTCAACTTTCTCTGTAAATATCAAACTCCTCATAGACTTATAGACCTGTGTACACTCACAAACGCATCAGTCCCTTAACCTATAAGTCTTCAATACACCAAAATCACTAAGGGGCACTAGATGCACTTACACCAAGCTTAAGGCTTTGCATATCACTAGCATTATGAATATTCAAAGAATTCATACTAGCAACATTGCAATCATGCTCATCAATGGATTCTATGCCAAACATTTTATAACATTCTTCTTCTAACAACTGAGCACAATTTTCCTTTCCATCATTTTCACGAAAGACATTATAAAGATGAATAATATGATGCAACCTCAATTCCATTTTTTTGTAGTTTTATTTTTATAAACCAAACTAGTGATAAAACAAGAAACTAAAAGATTCAATTGCAAGATCTAAAGATATACCTTCAAGCACTCACCTCCCCGGCAATGACGCCAGAAAAGAGCTTGATGTCTACTACACAACTTTATTCTTTTAGACTCTTGCTGGGCCTCCAAGCGCAGAGTTTTGTAGGAAAGTAGCAATTTTCCCTCAAGTGGATGACCTAAGGTTTATCAATCCGTGGGAGGCGTTGGATGAAGATGGTCTCTCTCAAACAACCTGCAACCAAATACAAGAAATCTCTTGTGTCCCCAACATACCCAATACAATGGCAAATTGTATAGGTGCACTAGTTCGGCGAAGAGATGGTGATAAAAGTGTAATATGGATGGTAGAAATATATTTTTATAATCTGAATAAATAAAAACAGCAAGGTAGCAATTGATAAAACGGAGCACAAACAGTATTGCAATGTTTGAAAACAAGGCCTAGGGTCCATACTTTCGCTAGTGCAATTTCTCAACTGTGCTAATATAATTGGATCATATAATCACCCCTCATGTGCGATGAAGAATCACTCCAAAGTTCTTATCTAGCGGAGAACATAAGAAGAAATTGTTTGTAGGGTACGAAATCACCTCAAAGCTATTCTTTCCGATCGATCTATCCTTAAGTTCATACTAAAATAACACCAAAGCAAATTCAGATTCATAATACTCAATCCAACACAAAGAACCTCAAGGAGTGCCCCAAGATTTCTACTAGAGAATCAAAGACAAGAACATGCATCAACCCCTATGCACAGATTACCCCAATGTCACCTCGGGAATGCATGAGTTGAGTTCCAAAACATATATCAAGTGAATCAATACGATACCCCATTGTCACCACGGGTACTCATAGCAAGACATACATCAAGTGTTCTCAAATCCATAAAAGTATTCAATCCGATAAAACAAAATCTCAAAGGGAAAATTCAATTCATCACAAGATAGAGAGGGGGAAACACCATATGATCTGACTATATTAACAAAGCCCGCAATACATCAAGATTGTGACATCTCGAGAACATGAGAGAGAGAGAGAGAGAGATTAAACACATAGCTACCGGTACAAACCCTCAGCCCCGAGGGTGGACTACTCCCTCCTCATCATGGTGGACGTCGGGGATGATGAAGATGGCCACCGGTGATGATTCCCCCCTCCGGCAAGGTGCCGGAACAGGGTCTAGATTGGTTTCTCGTGGCTGCAGAGGCTTACGGTGACGGAACTTTCGATCTAGGGTTTCCGCGAGTTTTTTTGAATATTTGACGATTTATAGGGCAAAGAAGGGGTGCAGGAGGCCACCAAGGTGGGCACAACCCACCGGGACGCGCCTGGGGCCCCAGGCGCGCCCTGGTGGGTTGTGCCCATCTGGGCACTCCCCAGGTTCTGCTCTGGCCCATTGGATGTCTTCTAGTCCATAAAAAGTCCACAAAAAGTTTCATGGTGTTTGGACTCCGTTTGATATTGATTTCATGCGATGTAAAAAACAAGCAAAAAACAACAACTGGCATTGGCCCCCGAGTCAATAGGTTAGTCCCACAAAATGACATAAAGTTGCTATAAAATGATTGTAGAACATCCTAGAATGATAATATAACAGCATGAATACTTCATAAATTATAGATACGATGGAGACGTATCACGATGCACTTAGTCTGGCTCGTTGAAAACTGCCGATTTGAGGGTTTCTAGCGAGCCGGGCTCTAGGCTGCTTTAAGGTTCGTGCCAATGCAAGCCATCCCACCCCGTATGCAACCAAACAATGTTTTTGGCTTAACTCGCCTGATTTAAGGTGTATACGGCTACCAAACACGCATGTAGTGAGGAGCTGGCTGACTGTAATGTTAGAGCATCTACAGCCGGGCACCCCAAACCCTCCTCAAATGCCTGGGCGGGCCGCCTGGTCACTGACCGGTCGGTCACAAAATTTTGACCCAGTCGGGCGCCTCAAACGGGTCTCAAATGCCCGGGCTGACTGGCACCCCTCATATCCAGCCCAAATATGGGAGGGATATGGGGCGCCCGGGCACGCCCGCCATGTCGGACCCGACCCACGCTGGCCCACCTGACCCCACATATATTCCTCCCTATCCGCATGCTGGACCAAACCCTAGCCACTTTACTCCACTCCCCTCCGCCACCAAAGCTCGTCTCCGGCGGTGTCCCGCCGTCTCCGGCATAGCGAGCAGTGGATTCGAGTCCTTCAACTCCTGGTCCGTCGACCCCGAGCTTATCCCACGCTGCCCCAAGGAGAAGATGGCCACCCGGCTTGCGCTCCGCCGCTCCCCGGGAGGAGGCCCATGCACGGCAAGGCTCGGACTCCTTCCGTTGGAAATCCGTTGCGTCCGCCAAAATGGCGCATGGATCCGGCGCTAGGGCAGCCGTCGCTGCCTCACCAGAGGCGGTGCGGTTCGTCTGGTGTCCGAACGCGGTGGCGGACGCGCAACCCCTCCGTTGGCGCGCTGAGGTCATGGAAGCACCGTGGGCGTCGTCCGACGCAACCATAGCGCGACGTGCCCGCCATGGGAGGCAGCGGGCGCGGGAGGCGACGATAGTGCTCGAGGCGGTGGATGTCGGTGAGGCAGAGTCGCATTCTTCGGCGCCCCGTATAGTGCACCAGTTCGAGCACCGCAACCGCGTCGTGGTGGATGTCCCCGGCTCGTCCCGGGACGGATCCATCATCGATCTGAAGTCCACCGGCACCCAACGGGTTCCGGGCTTCGACGAGGAAGAGTAGGGCATGAGAGACGGCGGCGCCTTGAGTCCAGTGAGCTGGCTCATGTTCCATGCCTCACTCTACCTTGTCGGCGACCGGACCAACACTCTGGGGAGCGCAGCTGGTCGTCGGACATGGCCATTGTGACCGGACAAGCTCCGCTTAAAGATTGCTACGTTGCGTGTAATAATATAGATTTAAGATTTCTAATTTGAGATAATTTGAGGTATTCAAAAGTGAATTGCATTATTTGAGGCGGTTAGTGTCCACGAACGTGTCCGGACACGTCCGTGAATGTGGATGTTTGAGGGGGCAGATTTTCATCGCGGGAGCAGATGCTCTTAACCATGCTCTAAAATGGAGTGTCGCTCTCCTCCGTCTCTACTCTCAAGTCCACGCGGGGGGTCAACCCCCAAAAAAAAGAATCACGCGGCGTGGACGACTACTGCTGTCAGTGCGTCATGTCAGCGCTACCCAGGCCACCCCGTCCCTCCGGCGACGACCGACGAGGACGAGATAGGTGGCTCAAGGATCGCCCGCCGTCCAAAAGGCCAGCACAGGTAACCGCCAAATCCAAGACTACGGCCTGTGGCGTCCGTTCTTCTTCAGCAAATCGTGTTTTGATTTGATGGGCTCCGGTTAGGGTTCTTGATCTCTGTTCCCCACCATCGCGTTCCTGATTCTTCCAAGCTCGTGACTGTCTGTGTTATGCCTAGGAGGATCTTTTCTTCTTCTTCTTTTTAGCCCTTAATTTTACCAGCCGGTTGAGAATTTCTAGTTCTAATCTGCTGCGCAACCAGTGATTTGGTTTAGGTTTTTGGATGAGATGTGATTGGGGATCCGTGGAGAAGCGAGAGGATAAGCAAAATATTGGTTGGTCAGGATGAGACGAGCAGAGATTTAATTGTTTTTTTTTTGTCTGGAAGAGTTTTTTTTTAACAGAAATTAAGGTCATTGTGATGATGATTTAATTGACCGTCGAAAATTTCTTGTTTCACCTGCTGCGCTGCCAATGATTCGGTCTAGTTTGATATGTGATTGGGGGGTTCGTGGAGAAGCGAGAAGATAAGTTAAATCTTGGTTTGTCCAGAATGAGATGAGCAGAGTTGATTGATTTCTTTTTCTGAAAGAGTAATTTTAATTAAAATTAAGGTCATTCTGGTTATATTTGATGTAGCTAAGCAGCCAACCGATGTGCATAACCATTAAGGCATCACTTCCATTTTGTTAAAATGTGGACATGTCCTGTCCTACCATACTAGTTTTACAAGCTGCATCCCCTGTTTTTATTTTACACTAGTACAGTACCACCATTAATTTGCTACCACGCGCAGAATGATATTGTGTTGCTTCCTCCTAAGAATTCTCCCGTACCAAAAGTAAACATAGATTCGGTTTGCTTCATGCATAATAGCCCACCGATTGGAAAGTAGTCACATGAAAAATGAACAAAGAGTCCATAATTAGAGTGAATCAATCAGTGCCATGGGAAGGATACAATAAATAAACTAGAATTCGGTTAGCAGAATTTACTAGACCATGATGCTTAACGAAACATGACAACAGTATTACCGGTATGAGCTTAATTGCCTATGAGATATTATCATCTAATTTTGATTTCAGTGCAGGAGAAATGGAAGGATGGCTGAACCAGATGGGGATGATCCGGATAGCGGTCCTTTCAAGCTTTGCTGCACATCTTGTTCTCATCCTCCTTGCCGGGATTCGTCGGCGTACAGCCTCCGGTGGGCGGATGCTCCTTCTGTGGCTGGCATACCAGCTGGCCAACTGGGCCGCGGCGTATGCCCTTGGTAACCTGTCCTTCGGCAGCAGGTTGGAGGAGCAGCCGCAGCTGGTCGCGTTCTGGGCGCCATTCCTCTTGCAGCATCTCGGCGGCCCGGACAACATTAGCGCCTACTCCCTCGAGGACAATGTGCTGTCAGGGCGGCAAGCACTCAATGCCTTCGTGCAGGTCGGGGGAGCCATTTATGTCGTGTACAAGCACATATACCTTGGCGGTGGCGACAGAGCTTTGCTTCGGGCATCCATCATCATTCTCGCCGTCGGTGTTGCCAAGTATGTGGAGAGGGTGTTCGCACTACGGCGAGGCAACTTGGGCAACATCCGGAGCTCAAACAAGAAGAAGAAACTAAGCAGATTCACTGATGTCTCGGGCTCCAGAAAGGGAACTGTGCTGGACAATGAGCAAGCCCTGATGGTTGCCCACAACATGTTCCCGTTCTGCCAGCGTGCAATGACTGATTCTTCTGTCAACATGGATTCACCTGAACTTGATGCAAGCAGAGAAATGTTCTCTTTTGGGTGGGAGAGTATGTGCAAGGTGGTGGAGATGGAGCTTTCTCTCATGTACGACATCCTCTACACCAAGGCAGCCATGGTCCACACCTGGGGCGGCTACTTGATCCGTTTTCTTTCGCCAATCGCCACCGTCACGGCATTTGTTCTGTTTCTGTTCTACAGCAAAGACGGCCAGAGGAGAGAAGATCTGGTCATTACCTACACCTTGCTGGCAGCTACCTTCATCCTGGACGTGAGATGGCTGTTTGGGGCAGTTGGGTCTACCTGGATGCACATGTTCCTGCAGGCTAGGCCACGGTGCTGGCTTCACCACAATGTTTTGTGCTCTGGGTCTGGGATATGGCGTCGCCTCCGCCGTGTCATCGTGTCTCTGCACCGTGGCCGGCTAGCCTTTCTCATGGCGCCGAGCAGCTACAGAATGTGGTCGGGCACCATTGGGCAGTACAGCCTGCTGCACGAGTGCACTCGTACCTGTGACACGACAACTCTGTGCGGGAGAGCAGCCAAGAAAATTGGATTGGAAGAGGGTTGGAACGAACACCGGCACTCTGAGTCTGAAGGTCTTAAGCTTTCAGAAGATGTCAAGAGGTTGGTGTTCGAACGTGTACGGAAGATACTCAAGTCAACATACGAGGTCGACAAGGATGAGGAGGCTGCATATTCCATGAATGACGTTACGACATTCTGGGGTCAGGCGGCAGCCAAGAGGCGCCGGAGGAAACTGCAGAGATTCCGGCTGGCATTTGGCCGTGAGTTCCAGGAGGACATCCTTGTGTGGCACATCGCCACGCAAGTTTTCCTCACGAGTGATGATGGCAAGTTGTATGCAGAGACGAAACATGCCAAGGCGATCAAGGCGCTGTCAGAGTACCTCATGTTCCTCGTCGCCGTGCGCCGGCACATGCTACCGGGCCTTGTTCTCCGCAGCCTGTACGAAGTAACCAAGGAGTCCTTGCAGGATGTATGGCGTGATGAGGTTGGGACCAGTTCCATTCAAGGTTCCGGTTCGACGGCGAGCGGCAGAGAAGAGAAGCTTGCCAGAATCCTCCGTGACAAGAAGGACGCAGACAGCGAGTGGGGTCTGGAGCATGATAAAACTCGTCTGGTCTCCGACGGAGCTAATATTGCCATGGTGCTGCTCAGTGCCGATGAGTCAGAGATGCCAGAACTGCTGGAGCTCATCTTCAACGTGTGGGTGGACAAGCTGCTGTATGCGGGCACCCGATGCAGCCGGGAATCCCATGCCAGGCAGCTCAGCCGTGGTGGTGAGCTCACGACCATCGTGTGGATTTTGGCAGAACATGCTGGCCCATTTCAGATCGGCCAACGCGGCCCAGATAATAAAAAACAGGAACCTTGTCCGCCACCGCCGCCGCCACTGCCGCCGCTACCCATGTATACGCCGGAGAGACCGCCATGGTGGAGCATAGTGATTCCGCCACCGCCACCTCCACCGCCGATGGTCGAACAACCCAAAAAGGAGGAACCTCATCCACCGCCGGCGCCGATGGAAAGCAAACAGAAACCATATCCGCCACGGCCGCATCGTGAGAGGAGAAGGTATGCTACGCTATATCCAGTGGACTGATTGCTCTCTATCATTTGGCGACCATTGATTTGGTATCCACTGGGCATGGGCATAATAAAGTTCTCTCATCATCGTTGTTAACTACAGAACGGGATATATTCCAAATTTACAATCAGCTAGTAATAGAGTCTTAAGGTTTTAAAGACACAGTTTGCTATGATATGTCAGTACCATACATACAAGCCTCCTCCCGATTTCCTTTTATGCTAATAAAGTCCACCTTGAGCTAAAGAGAAAAGGCCATGGCTGTGTATTCTATTCAAGTTCTTAATAATACCCCAAAATAGATTTTGTACTCCCCCCGATCCTCGCAGCTTTAGTACAACTTTGAAGTTGTACTAAAGTATCGGAGGGTTGTATTAAAGCTGCAACAAGTAATATGGATCAGAGGGAGCAGCAGATTTCAGGAGCCATGATGCTTCCAGAGCAAGGGAAAAAGAGAAAACTCACTCCGCCCGAGCGGCACACGGGGTCGTGCTAGCCAAGACAGGTAACCGCCAATGATAAAATCTCTCTGAAGTTTGTTTTCTTTAGTGATAAAACAAAACCTTATGCTGATCAGGAGGAAAACTGAATGACGGGTATTTAGAGCCGTCAGAACAACGTGCATTTTAGTACATCACACAGAAGACATCCTGCGTTCCTTTTTTTTTTTGCGAAATGTTGTTTCCTTTACAATGAAAAAAAATGCAGTGTCATCACTGCATGTGCATGCCGCTAAATGCGCGTCGCCGTAGCAATACGGTGGATCTGCGATGAGGATAGTAGCGAAAGACAACTACTTCTGGCGCAAAAAAGTACTGCCTCCGTTCTTAAAGTAAGGCGTATTTTGTTTCGTTAAGAAGTGCATTTTTTTGCATGGGTTAAAACATGCATTTGACCAATAATTACTTCATAGGCCCCTAGGGTTCCCCCCCCCCCCCCCCCCCCCCGCCGGCTCCCCCGCACGGAGCCGCCGCCGCGGCGACCAGAGCCCGCCGGAGCCGCCAGCCCCTTCCCCCTCCTGTTCCCCTTCTCCTCCCCCCCACCCCCCTCAACTCCCTCGTACCCCCGCGCCGCCTCCCCGAGCGAGGCGGCCGGGGGCCCTTCCTCCGCGCTCCTCCAGCCCTCCAACGCGCCCCTCCCTCCTCCTGCCGCCGTCAGTGTGCGCCGCCGGTCCTCGGCCGCGTGGTGCTGGCGGTGGTGGGCATGCCCTTCCCCGCGCGCGGCCCTCCCTTGCTCGGGCGTGATGGCCGGCGGCGGTGCGCCTCGGCCGGTGGCGTTCCGGCGTCCTGGTGCGGAGGCCGACGACACTCGCCGTGGTGGTGCTGCCTCTTGGCGGTGGGGCGGTCCGGTGGTGCTGGCTGGCCGGTGGCGCGTCCCCGGCCCAGATATGGGTCCATAGGGTCCCTTCCGGGTCCTTGCGGGTCAGCTCCGGCGTGACTGCGACGCTCTCTGTATGGGAAGGCAGGGGAGTGGCTTGGACTGGGACAGCGACGCCGACGACGTGTCAGCTGTTGGAAATATGCCCTAGAGGCAATAATAAAAGGATTATTATATTTCCTTGTTCGTGATAATTGTCTTTTATTCATGCTATTATTGTATTATCCGGAAATCGTAATACACGTGTGAATACTTAGACCACAACATGTCCCTAGTGAGCCTCTAGTTGACTAGCTCGTTGATGAACAGATAGTCATGGTTTCCTGACTATGGACATTGGATGTCATTGATAACGGGATCACATCATTAGGAGAATGATGTGATGGACAAGACCCAATCCTAAGCATAGCACAAAGATCGTGTAGTTCGTTTGCTAGAGCTTTTCCAATGTCAAGTATCTTCTCCTTAGACCATGAGATCGTGTAACTCTCGGATACTGTAGGAGTGCTTTGGGTGTACCAAATGTCACAACGTAACTGGGTGGCTATAAAGGTGCACTATAGGTATCTCCGAAAGTGTCTGTTGGGTTGACACGGATCGAGACTGGGATTTGTCACTCCGTATGACGGAGAGGTATCTCTGGCCCCACTCGGTAATGCATCATCATAATGAGCTCAAAGTGACCAAGTGTCTGGTCACGGGATCATGCATTACGGTACGAGTAAAGTGACTTGCCGGTAACGAGATTGAACGAGGTATTGGGATACCGCCGATCGAATCTCTGGCAAGTAACGTACCGATTGACAAAGGGAATTGTATACGGGGTTGCTTAAATCCTCGACATCGTGGTTCATCCGATGAGATCATCGAGGAGTATGTGGGAGCCAATATGGGTATCCAGATCCCGCTGTTGGTTATTGACCGGAGAGCCGTCTCGGTCATGTCTACATGTCTCCCGAACCCGTAGGGTCTACACACTTAAGGTTCAGTGACGCTAGGGTTGTAAAGATATTAGTATGCAGCAAACCGAAAGTTATTCGGAGTCCCGGATGAGATCCCGGACGTCACGAGGAGTTCTGGAATGGTCCGGAGGTAAAGAATTATATATGGGAAGTCGAGTTTCGGCCATCGGGAAAGTTTCGGGGTTCACCGGTATTGTACCGGGACCACCGGAAGGGTCCCGGGGGTCCACCGGGTGGGGCCACCCATCCCGGAGGGCCCCATGGGCTGAAGTGGGAGGGGAACCAGCCCTTGGTGGGCTGGTGCGCCCCCCTCTGCGCCTAGGGTTGGGAACCCTAGGGGAGGGGGCGCCTCCACTTGCCTTGGGGGGCAAGTTACTCCCCTTGGCCGTCGCCCCCCCCAGGAGATCCCATCTCCTAGGGCCGGCGCCCCCCCGGGGTCCCTATATAAAGAGGGGGGGAGGGCAGCCGCACCCTGACATCTGGTGCCTCCCTAACCCCCTGGCTACACCTCTTCAAATACAACGGGTGTAAGACAGATTTACACATGCAAAAACACTTAGGTTAACTTGACGAGCCTAGCATGTACAGACATGGCCTCGGAACACAAGAGACCGAAAGGTCGAACATGAGTCATATGGAAGATACGATCAACATGGAGATGTTCACCGATGATGACTAATCCATCTCACGTGATGATCGGACACGGCCTAGTCGTCTCGGATCATGTAACACTTAGATGACTAGAAGGATGTCAAATCTGAGTGGGAGTTCATTAAATAATTTGATTAGATGAACTTAATTATCATGAACTTAGTCTAAAATCTTTGTAAAATATGTCTTGTAGATCAAATGGCCAACGCTCATGTTAGCATGAACTTCAACGCGTTCCTAGAGAAAACCAAGCTGAAAGATGATGGCAACAACTATACGGACTGGGTCCGGAACCTGAGGATCATCCTCATAGCTGCCAAGAAAGCATATGTCCTAGAAGGACCGCTAGGTGAAGCACCCATCCCAGAGAACCAAGACGTTATGAACGCTTGGCAGTCACGTGCTGATGATTACTCCCTCGTTCAGTGCGGCATGCTTTACAGCTTTGAACCGGGGCTCCAAAAGCGTTTTGAGCAACACGGAGCATATGAGATGTTCGAGGAGCTGAAAATGGTTTTCCAAGCTCATGCCCGGGTCGAGAGATATGAAGTCTCCGACAAGTTCTATAGTTGTAAGATGAAGGAAAATAGTTCTGTCAGTGAGCACATACTCAAAATGTTTGGGTTGCACAACCGCCTGTCCCAGCTGGACATTAACCTCCCGGACGAGGCGGTCATTGACAGAATCCTTCAGTCGCTCCCATCGAGCTACAAGAGCTTTTTGATGAACTACAATATGCAGGGGATGGAGAAAACCATTCCTGAAGTATTTTCAATGCTGAAGTCGGCAGAGGTAGAAATCAAGAAAGAACATCAAGTGTTGATGGTCAATAAAACCACCAAGTTCAAGAAGGGCAAGGGTAAGAAGAACTTCAAAAAGGACGGCAAAGATGTTGCCGCGCCCGGTAAGCTAGTTGCCGGGAAGAAGTCAAAGAATGGACCCAAGCCTGAGACTGAGTGCTTTTATTGCAAAGGGAAGGGTCACTGGAAGCGGAACTGCCCCAAATACTTAGCGGACAAGAAGGCCGGCAACACTAAAGGTATATTTGATATACATGTAATTGATGTGTACCTTACCAGTACTCGTAGTAACTCCTGGGTATTTGATACCGGTGTCGTTGTTCATATTTGTAACTCACAGCAGGAGCTGTGGAATAAGCGGAGACTGCGAAGGACGAGGTGACGATGCGCGTCGGGAATGGTTCCAAGGTCGATGTGATCGCCGTCGGCACGCTACCTCTACATTTACCTACGGGATTAGTTTTAAACCTCAATAATTGTTATTTAGTGCCAAGTTTGAGCATGAACATTGTATCTGGATCTCGTTTAATACGAGATGGCTACTCATTTAAATCCGAGAATAATGGTTGTTCTATTTATATGAGAGATATGTTTTATGGTCATGCCCCGATGGTCAATGGTTTATTCTTAATGCATCTCGAACGTAATGTTACACATATTCATAGTGTGAATACCAAAAGATGTAAAGTTGATAACGATAGTCCCACATACTTGTGGCACTGCCGCCTTGGTCACATTGATGTCAAGCGCATGAAGAAGCTCCATGCTGATGGACTTTTAGAGTCTCTCGATTATGAATCATTTGACACATGCGAACCATGTCTCATGGGCAAAATGACCAAGACTCCGTTCTCCGGAACAATGGAGTGAGCAACCAACTTATTGGAAATCATACATACTGATGTGTGTGGTCCAATGAGCGTTGAGGCTCGCGGAGGATATCGTTATGTTCTCACTCTCACTGATGACTTAAGTAGATATGGGTATGTCTACTTGATGAAACACAAGTCTGAAACCTTTAAAAAGTTCAAGGAATTTCAAAATGAAGTAGAGAATCAACGTGACCGAAAGATAAAATTCTTACGATCAGATCGTGGAGGAGAATATTTAAGTCACGAATTTGGTACACACTTAAGAAAATATGGAATCGTTTCACAACTCACGCCACATGGAACACCTCAGCGTAACGGTGTGTCCGAACGTCGTAATTGCACTCTATTGGATATGGTGCGATCTATGATGTCTCTTACCGATTTACCGCTATCATTTTGGGGATACGCTCTAGAGACAGCTACATTCACTTTAAATAGGGCTCCGTCTAAATCCGTTGAGACGACATCGTATGAATTATGGTTTGGGAAGAAACCTAAGCTGTCGTTTCTAAAAGTTTGGGGATGCGATGCTTATGTCAAGAAACTTCAACCTGAAAAGCTCGAACCCAAGTCGGAAAAATGCGTCTTCATAGGATACCCTAAGGAAACCATTGGGTATACTTTCTACCTTAGATCCGAAGGCAAGATCTTTGTTGCCAAGAATGGATCCTTTCTGGAAAAAGAGTTTCTCTCGAAAGGAGTAAGTGGGAGGAAAGTAGAACTCGATGAAGTACTACCTCTTGAACCGGAAAGTAGTGCAGCTCAGGAAAATGTTCCTGTGGTGCCTACACCGACTGGAGAGGAAATTCATGATGATGATCAAGGTACTTCGGATCAAGTTGCTACTGAACTTCATAGGTCCACAAGGACACGTTCCACACCAGAGTGGTATGGCAACCCTGTCCTGGAAATCATGTTGTTAGACAACGGTGAACCTTCGAACTATGAAGAAGCGATGGCGGGCCCAAATTCCAACAAATGGCTTGAAGCCATGCAATCCGAGATAGAATCCATGTATGAAAACAAAGTATGGACTTTGATAGACTTGCCCAATGATCGGCGAGCGATAGAAAACAAATGGATCTTTAAGAAGAAGATGGACGCGGATGATAATGTTACCATCTATAAAGCTCGACTTGTCGCTAAGGGTTATCGACAAGTTCAAGGGGTTGACTACGATGAGACTTTCTCTCCCGTAGCGAAGCTGAAGTCCGTCCGAATCATGTTAGCAATTGCCGCATACTATGATTATGAGATATGGCAGATGGACGTCAAAACGGCATTCCTTAACGGCTATCTTAAGGAAGAACTGTATATGATGCAGCCGGAAGATTTTGTCAATCCTAAAAATGCTAACAAGGTATGCAAGCTCCAGCGATCCATTTATGGGCTGGTGCAAGCATCTCAGAGTTGGAACATTCGCTTTAATGAGATGATTAAAGCATTTGGGTTTATGCAGACTTATGGAGAAGCCTGCGTTTACAAGAAAGTGAGTGGGAGCTATGTAGCATTTCTCATATTATATGTAGATGACATACTTTTGATGGGAAAGTATATAGAACTTTTGGACAACATTAAGGCCTACTTGAATAAGTGTTTTTCAATGAAGGACCTTGGAGAAGTTGCTTACATATTAGGCATCAAGATCTATAGGGATAGATCGAGATGCCTCATAGGTCTTTCACAAAGCACATACCTTGATAAAATATTGAAGAAGTTCAAAATGGATCAGTCCAAGAAAGGGTTCTTGCCTGTATTGCAAGGTGTGAGATTGAGCTCGGCTCAATGCCCGACCACAGCAGAAGATAAAGAAGAGATGAGTGTCATCCCCTATGCCTCAGCCATAGGATCTATTATGTATGCCATGCTGTGTACCAGACCTGATGTAAACCTTGCCGTAAGTTTGGTAGGAAGGTACCAAAGTAATCCCGGCAAGGAACACTGGACAGCGGTCAAGAATATCCTGAAGTACCTGAAAAGGACAAAGGACATGTTTCTTGTCTATGGAGGGGACGGAGAGCTTGTCGTAAAGGGTTACGTCGACGCTAGCTTTGACACAGATCTGGATGACTCTAAGTCTCAAACCGGATACGTGTATATGTTGAATCTTGGAGCAGTAAGCCAGTGCAGTTGCAAGCAGAGCGTCGTGGCGGGATCTACATCTGAAGCGGAGTACATGGCAGCCTCGGAGGCAGCGCATGAAGCAATATGGATGAAGGAGTTAATCACCAACCTAGGAGTCATACCCAATGCGTCGGGGCCAATCACTCTCTTCTATGACAACACTGGAGCTATTGCCCTAGCCAAGGAGCCCAGGTTTCACAAGAAGACCAGGCACATCAAGCGTCGTTTTAACTCCATCCGTGAAAATGTTCAAGATGGAGACATAGATATTTGCAAAGTACATACGGATCTGAATGTCGCAGATCCGTTGACTAAACCTCTTCCGCGAGCAAAACATGATCAACACTAGAACTCTATGGGTGTTCGATTCATCATAATGTAACTAGATTATTGACTCTAGTGCAAGTGGGAGACTGTTGGAAATATGCCCTAGAGGCAATAATAAAAGGATTATTATATTTCCTTGTTCGTGACAATTGTCTTTTATTCATGCTATAATTGTATTATCCGGAAATCGTAATACATGTGTGAATACTTAGACCACAACATGTCCCTAGTGAGCCTCTAGTTGACTAGCTCGTTGATCAACAGATAGTCATGGTTTCCTGACTATGGACATTGGACGTCATTGATAACGGGATCACATCATTAGGAGAATGATGTGATGGACAAGACCCAATCCTAAGCATAGCACAAAGATCGTGTAGTTCGTTTGCAAGAGATTTTCCAATGTCAAGTATCTTTTCCTTAGACCCTGAGATCGTGTAACTCCCGGATACCGTAGGAGTGCTTTGGGTGTACCAAACGTCACAACATAACTGGGTGGCTATAAAGGTGCACTACAGGTATCTCCGAAAGTGTCTATTGGGTTGACACGGATCGAGACTGGGATTTGTCACTCCGTATGATGGAGAGGTATCTCTGGGCCCACTCGGTAATGCATCATCATAATGAGCTCAAAGTGACCAAGTGTCTGGTCACGGGATCATGCATTACGGTACGAGTAAAGTGACTTGCTGGTAACGAGATTGAACGAGGTATTGGGATACCGACGATCGAATCTCGGGCAAGTAACGTATCGATTGACAAAGGGAATTGTATACGGGGTTGCTTAAATCCTCGATATCGTGGTTCATCCGATGAGATCATCGAGGAGTATGTGGGAGCCAATATGGGTATCCAGATCCCGCTGTTGGTTATTGACCGGAGAGCCGTCTCGGTCATGTCTACATGTCTCCCGAACCCGTAGGGTCTACACACTTAAGGTTCAGTGACGCTAGGGTTGTAAAGATATTAGTATGCAGCAAACCGAAAGTTGTTCGGAGTCCCGGATGAGATCCTGGACGTCACGAGGAGTTCCCGAATGGTCCAGAGGTAAAGAATTATATATGGGAAGTCGAGTTTCGGCCATCGGGAAAGTTTCGGGGTTCACCGGTATTGTACCGGGACCACCGGAAGGGTCCCGGGGGTCCACCGGGTGGGGCCACCCATCCTGGAGGGCCCCATGGGCTGAAGTGGGAGGGGAACCAGCCCTTGGTGGGATGGTGCGCCCCCCTGGCCCCCCTCCGCGCCTAGGGTTGGGAACCCTAGGGGAGGGGGCGCCTCCACTTGCCTTGGGGGACAAGTTGCCCCCCTTGGCCGGCACCCCCCTGGGGTCCCTATATAAAGAGGGGGGGTGGGAGGGCAGCCGCACCCTGATATCTGGCGCCTCCCTAACCCCCTTGCTACACCTCTTCCTCCCGTAGTCGCTTGGCGAAGCCCTGCCGGAACCTTGCTGCATCCACCACCACGCCGTCGTGCTGCTGGATCTTCATCAACCTCTCCTTCCCCCTTGCTGGATCAAGAAGGAGGAGACGTCACGCTGACCGTACGTGTGTTGAACGCGGAGGTGCCGTCCGTTCGGCGCTAGGATCTCCGGTGATTTGGATCACAACGAGTACGACTCCCTCAACCCCGTTCTCTTGAACGCTTCCGCTCGCGATCTACAAGGGTATGTAGATGCACTCCTCTCTCTCGTTGCTAGATGAACTCATAGATTGATCTTGGTGAACGTAGGAAATTTTTTATTTTATGCAACGTTCCCCAACATCAGCTGCTGCGCGGAAGCGGGAGCTGTCCGGGCCTGTGGGGCCACGGGCCCGGTAGGCTCCTGCTATGGCGTCCGGTTGGCTACCATCGTGGACGGTGGAGGTGGGGCCCTTCCGTATGCCGACGGTGCTGCTTCCCTAGTCCCGACTCCTCTTCTTCGTTGTGTAGACCATCTTCGCGGTGCCGTGGTGAGACAGCATGCGAAGCTTCGTGTCTGTGTTGGCGCAGGGTGGTGGTTGGTTTGGTGGCGAGCTCCGAAGTTCCTGAGGTAGAGGCTGGGATCGGGAGAAATCCCTGTTGGCTTGGCCGACACCGACGCGGTGGCGCCTGAGGGTGCCGCCGGACCTTCCTGGAGGGCGTCGGGGCTACCCTTCCTCTCTCCTCGCCGCGTATCGAGGGAAACCCTTGGCAGCAGTGTCGTCATCATTGTGTCCTTTCTTGCAGGTGTTGATTGGTACTGGCGCTTCGAAGTCTCGGAGCTTGGTGGGCGATCTCCGGTGGACGCAGCGGTCATGAGGCTTCGTTGTTTTTGTCGATCCGCCGTTATGGGCATTTGTTTCTTTTTTTTTCTTTCATTTCTTTTGGGCGTGTTTGTGCTTCTTCTGCCCCAGCCTCTATCGTTGGTTGTATCAAATGGTTTCTTTGTAATATAAAGTGGGGGAAACCTTTTTTCGAGTATAATTACTTCATAAATCCAAGATTATATGACATGAAATTTGTGTCACTAGATTCATATTTAAAAATACTTTGTTATGATAGTGATACTATCATCACATAAGTTAAATATTGAGAAAGTAATTGTTGGTCAAAATCTTGTCTTACCGAAACAAAATATATTTTATTCCTCGGAACATAGGAGGGAGTAAACAATAACAAAAAGACTGCTAATAACTCTTCTTGCGTTTCATTCACCCGAGCTTGGATTATATGCTTATGCAGTCAGCGATCAAGTTCGTGTTCACCGCCAGGGGGCATGCTGGGGCCCCGGTGCTAGACTATGAGGGCAATATCTACTTATCTAGAGCAGCATCGTCCGCGGGACCAGTGCCTACGGGATGGCGCATGGGTACAGCTTCTTGAAGGCCGTGGCTTGGATGAGCTCGCCTGACTACGGATGAGCTCGCCGGACTACGAGTGGTGTGTTTTAGTTGCCCACATTAGGCCTAACCAGACCCGTGCGGGATATACTTGGTTGTTTGGTTACCTGTGTTTACTGTTTGGCCTGTATCACACGATGTTTAAAGCCCAAGTAGAGCCGCTCGAAACCTTCAAATTGACAGTTTTTCTACAACCAGCCCCGCGGAATGCATGTGAGCAGCGGCAGAGTTAAGGGGGACCAAAGCCAAAACATTGAACAACTAAGAGGGTAGATAATTGATTTTCCCTTATCTAACCCCTGCATAGTATATTTTCTTAACTGTTTTGGCTAAGGCTGGGGGCCACGTCCCCCTCAGAGTTGCACTAAGCTCCGCAACTACATGTGGGCGGCGGCGGCTGCAAGCGAAGTCGCGTTGTTTTCTGAAGCATCGGCAATAATTACCCTCACCGCTCTATCCCCCATCTCTTCACTCCCCCACTCTCACAGCAACGGTGGTGATCGGCGGATCGAAGAACTCAAAGGGACCACCGGCCTCCATCATCGACATCAGCAACATCACCGGCAGCACTTCGGCAATGGCGGTAAGCCCTATTTTCTTCTCCTCGCTTACTATTTCACATTCGATCCGCGTTTAAATTCGGTCCGCGTAATCCATCCGTGTTCTAGGAGAATGGGGAATCGGGGTAAATAGCCATAGGATTGATTAGAACTTCTTCATGAGTACTAAGTAGCGATGGATTCTAGGGTTTCGATTCGGATTGAGTACAAGGGGAATAGGGATACGGGGTTAATCTTACACATTAACTTTAAATCCTAGTCGCGGCCACCCTGGAGGCGCTTGGAGCGGTGGGGGCCCTTAGCCTTGTTGTTGTCCTCCGGCTGGACCATAGCATGCACCGTATCATCATCCTCACCATCGTCCAGATCGATTAGCATAGTATGATGGCCTAGCTCTGGCGCTCTAACCATCACCTCCACTGCTTCCTCCTCCTCTGACTCCAAAGCGATGACCTTCGGCGCAACCAATGTCCTAGTCCAGAAAGCTGCGACACGCTGGTCTTGAGGAGCTTTGTACACCCTATACTTGGCCCACCTTGCCCTCTGTCCAGCATCACTGGAGTCAGCCTGATTCATGGCCCAGCGCAGGATGTCGACTGACATAGCGCCCTTCATCGGGTCAGGAATCATCGTCTTCTACTCCTCCGCCATCGCCTTCTTCACCACAATGTCTGCCTCCTTGTGCATGTCTTTGATGCTGGTGAAGTTCAAGCACAGTTCCATGGTATTCTTGAACTTGGTGCGGTCACCGAGCTAGCACCCGAGGAAGAGTACCCTCCATCAATGCCCCAGGGGAAGGGGTTGGGGTTAGAGTTCATGGCGATGGAGAGGTGGAAGAGGAGTGAGAGACAGAGAGGGTTAATTGAGTGTGGTGGTGGGTAAGTAGTGAGCATTTGGGTGGGTAAATATAGGAGGTTGGACGATAGGATTTAAGGCCAATCAACGTTTGAACTTTGTGCTGTTCATAATGCATATCGAGATGAAGAACAAGGGCAATGAGGTACTGCCAGCAATGGAGAAGTGCAAGGAGGTGGTGCTGGCAAATGAGAAGGGCAAGGAGGAGGTTCCGCCCATGGATGATGATATGGTGCTGGAGGAGCCCCGCATCGGCAAGCGCCAGAACTACGAGCACTACCATGAGGAAGGTGGGCCAACTCACTTCTGCAAGGTGATCCTTGCCCCGAAGATGGAGTGCCTGCCTATACCCCTAGACTTCATAAAGTACTTCTCGGTTGTGCCAATGAAGTTCAAGCTAAAGACAAACACCGGTTGCGCATGGAGGGTCACTGTCTGGCTGATGAATGGCCGGGTCACCCTTGATTAGGGTTGGCCCCCCTTTGCCATCGTCCACCAGATCAAAATTGAGTACATGGTGAGCTTTCAAGTTGCTGACTCCCGACACCCTGAAGGTGATCGTCTTCAATGACGATAGTTGGGAAACGTAGCATGCAATTTCAAAAAAATTCCTATGCTCACGCAAGATCTATCTAGGAGATGCATAGCAAAGAGAGGGGGAGAGTGTGTCTACGTACCCTCGTAGACCGAAAGCGGAAGTGTTTACAACGCGGTTGTATGTAGTCGAACTTCTTCTTGTTCCGACCGATCAAGCACCAAACGTACGAGACCTCTGAGTTCTGCACATGTTCAGCTTGATGACGTCTCTCGAACTCTTGATCAAGCAGAGTGTCGAGGAAGTATATGAGTTCCGCCAGCACAATGGTGTGGTGACGGTAATGGTGAAGTAATCTGCGCAGGGCTTCGCCTAAGCACTACGAGAATATGATCGGAGGCGTAAACTGTGGAGGGGGGCGCCGCACTCGGCAAACAATAGTTGATGTGTGTTCTAGGCGCGCCCTCCCCATGTATATATAGGTGGGAGGGGGAGGGGGTCAGCGGGCGCCCCAAGTAGGAGGAATCCTACTTGAGGCCTTAGTCCAATTCGCCCCCCTTCCCTTATTACCGGAAGGTGGAAAAGGGAAGAGGGAAGGAAGGAAGGAAAGGGGGCACCGAACCCCCTCTTCCTTCTCCTATTCGGCCTCCTGCCTTAAGGGGGGGCACACCACCCCTTGTGGGCTGGTGCGCTCCCCTCTTATGGCCCATAAGGCCCATTATTCCCCCGGGAGGTTCCGGTAACCCCCTCGGTAGTCTGATAAATACCCGATACTACTCGGAACACTTCCGGTGTCCGAATACTATCATCATATATATCAATCTTTATATTTTGACCATTTCAAGCCTCCTCGTCATGTCCGTGATCTCATCCGGGACTCCGGACAACATTCGTTCACCAAATCACATAACTCATATAATACAAAATCGTCATCGAACGTTAAATGTGCGGACCCTACGGGTTCGAGAACTATGTAGACATGACCGAGACACCCCACTGGTAAATAAACAATAGCAGAACCTGGATTCTCATATTGGCTCCCACATATTCTATGAAGATATTTATCGGTCGAACCGACAACATATGTTATTCCCTTTGTCATCGGTATGTTACTTGCCCGAGATTCGATCGTCGGTATCTTCATACCTAGTTCAATCTCGTTACCGGCAAGTCTCTTTACTCGTTTCGTAATGCATCATGCTATAACTAACTCATTAGTCACTTTGCTTGCAAGGCTTCTTATGATGTGTATTACCGAGAGGGCCCAGAGATACCTCTCTGATACTCGGAGTGACAAATCCTAATCTTTATCTATGCTAACCCAACAAACACCTTTAGAGATACCTGTAGAGCATCTTTATAACCACTCTGCTATGTTGTGATGTTTGATAGCACACAAGGTATTCCTCTGGTATCCGGGAGTTGCATAATCTCATAGTCAAAGGAATATGTATATGACATGAAGAAAGCAATAACAACAAAACTGAATGATCATAATGCTAAGATAACGAATGGGTATTTTCCATCACATCATTCTCCTAATGATGTGATCCCGTTCATCAAATGACAACACATGTCTATGGTTAGGAAACTTAACCATCTTTTATTAACAAGCTAGTCTAGTAGAGGCTTACTAGGGACACGGTGTTTTGTCTATGTATCCACACATGTATCAAGTTTTCGGTTAATACAATTCTAGCATGAATAATGAACATTTATCATGAATAAGGAAATATAAAATAATAACTTTATTATTGCCTCTAGGGCATATTTCCTTCATTCTCCCACTTGCACTAGAGTCAATAATCTAGATTACATTGTAATGATTCTAACACCCATGGAGTCTTGGGGCTGATCATGTTTTGCTCGTGGAAGAGGCTTAGTCAACGGGTCTGCCACATTCAGATCCGTATGTATTTTGCAAATATCTATGTCTCCCTCCTTGACTAGATCGCGGATGGAGTTGAAGCGTCTCTTGATGTGTTTGGTCTTTTTGTGAAATTTGGATTCCTTCGCTAAGGAAATTGCTCCAATATTGTCACAAAAGATTTACATTGGACCCGATGCACTAGGCATTACACTTAGATCGGATATGAACTCCTTCATCCAGACTCCTTCATTTGCTACTTCCGAAGCAACTATGTACTTCGCTTCACATGTAGATCCTGCTATGACGCTTTGCTTGGAACTGCACCAACTGACAGCTCCACCATTCAATATAAATACGTATCCGGTTTGTGACTTAGAGTCATCCGAATTAGTGTCAAACTAGCATCGACGTGACCATTTATGACGAGATCTTTGTCACCTCCATAAATGAGAAACATATCCTTGGCCCTCTTTAGGTATTTCAGGATATTCTTCACCGTTGTCCAGTGATCCACTCCTGGATTACTTTGGTACCTCCCTGCTAAACTAATAGCAAGGCACACATCAGGTCTGGTACACAACATAGCATACATGATAGAACCTATGGCTGAGGCATAGGGAATGACTTTCATTTTCTCTCTATCTTCTGCAGTGGTCGGGCATTGAGTCTGACTCAACTTCACACCTTGTAACACAGGCAAGAACCCTTTCTTTGACTGATCCATTTTGAACTTCTTAAAAACTTTATCAAGGTATGTGCTTTGTGAAAGTCCAATTAAGCGTTTTTATCTATCTCTATAGATCTTGATGCTCAATATATAAGCAGCTTCACCGAGGTCTTTCATTGAAAAACTTTTATTCAAGTATCCTTTTATGTTATCCAGAAATTCTATATCATTTCCAATCAATAATATGTCGTCTACATATAATATCAGAAATGCTACAGAGCTCCCAGTCACTTTCTTGTAAATACAGACTTCTCCAAAAATCTGTACAAAACCATATGCTTTGATCACACTATCAAAACGTTTATTCCAACTCCGAGAGGCTTGCACTAGTCCATAAATGGATCGCTAGAGCTTGCACACTTTGTTAGCACCTTTAGGATCGACAAAACCTTCTGGTTGCATCATATACAACTCTTCTTTAAGAAATCCCTTAAGGAATGCAGTTTTGACGTCCATTTACTAGATTTCATAATCATAAAATGCGGCAATTGCTAACATGGTTCGAACAGACTTAAGCATCGCTGCAGGTGAGAAAGTTTCATCGTCGTCAACTCCTTGAACTTGTCGAAAACCTTTTGTGACAAGTCGAGATTTATATACAGTAACATTACCATCAGCGTCAGTCTTGTTCTTGAAGATCCATTTATTTTCTATGGATCGCCGATCATCGGGCAAATCCACCAAAGTCCACACTTTGTTCTTATACATGGATCCTATCTCAGATTTCATGGACTCAAGCCATTTATCGGAACCTGGGCTCATCATGTTGGGGAACGTAGTAATTTCAAAAAAAAATCCTACGCACACGCAAGATCATGGTGATGCATAGCAACGAGAGGGGAGAGTGTTGTCCACGTACCCTTGTAGACCGAAAGCGGAAGCGTTATGACAACGCGGTTGATGTAGTCGTACGTCTTCACGGTCCGACCGATCAAGCACCGAAACTACGGCACCTCTGAGTTCTAGCACACGTTCAGCTCGATGACATCCCTCGAACTCCGATCCAGCTGAGTGTCAAGGGAGAGTTCCGTCAGCATGACAACATGGTGACGATCTTGATATTCTACCGTCGCAGGGCTTCGCCTAAGCACCGTTACAATATTATCGAGGTGGACTATGGTGGAGGGGGGCACCGCACACGGCTAAGAGATCAAGAGATCAATTGTTCTTGTCTAGAGGTGCCCCCTGTCCCCGTATATAAAGGAGCAAGGGGGGAGGGGGCGGCCGGCCTAGGAGGGGGCGCGCCAAGGGGAGTCCTACTCCCATCGGGAGTAGGACTCCCTCCTTCCTTGTTGGAGTAGGAGAAGGGGGGAAAGAGGGGGAGAGGAGGAAGGAAAAGGGGGCTGCACCCCTTGTCCAATTCGGACCAGAGGGGGGCTGCGCGCCTCCTTCCTTTCGGCATCTCTCCTCTATTCCCGTATGGCCCAATAAGGCCCATATACTCCCGGCGAATTCCCGTAACTCTTCGGTACTCCGAAAAATACCCGAATCACTTGGAACCTTTCCGAAGTCCGAATATAGTCGTCCAATATATCGATCTTTACATCTCGACCATTTCGAGACTCCTCGTCATGTCCCCGATCTCATCCGGGAATCCGAACTCCTTCGGTACATCAAAACACATAAACTCATAATATAACTGTCATCGAAACCTTAAGTGTGCGGACCCTGCGGGTTCGAGAACAATGTAGACATGACCGAAACACGTTTCCGGTCAATAACCAATAGCGGAACCTGGATGCTCATATTGGCTCCCAGATATTCTACGAAGATCTTTATCGGTCAGACCGCATAACAACATACGTTGTTCCCTTTGTCATCGGTATGTTACTTGCCCGAGATTCGATCGTCGGTATCTCAATACCTAGTTCAATCTCGTTACCGGCAAGTCTCTTTACTCGTTCCATAATACATCATCCCGCAACTAACTCATTAGTTGCAATGCTTGCAAGGCTTAAGTGATGTGTATTACCGAGAGGGCCCAGAGATACCTCTCCGACAATTGGAGTGACAAATCCTAATCTCGAAATACGCCAACCCAACATGTACCTTCAGAGACACCTGTAGAGCACCTTTATAATCACCCAGTTACGTTGTGACGTTTGGTAGCACACAAAGTGTTCCTCCAGTAAACGGGAGTTGCATAATCTCATAGTCATAGGAACATGTATAAGTCATGAAGAAAGCAACAGCAACATACTAAACGATCAAGTGCTAAGCTAACAGAATGGGTCAAGTCAATCACATCATTCTCCTAATGTGATCCCGTTAATCAAATGACAACTCTTTGTCCATGGCTAGGAAACATAACCATCTTTGATTAATGAGCTAGTCAAGTAGAGGCATACTAGTGACACTCAGTTTGTATGTATTCACACATGTATCATGCTTCCGGTTAATACAATTCTAGCATGAATAATAAACATTTATCATGAAATAAGGAAATAAATAATAATTTTATTATTGCCTCTAGGGCATATTTCCTTCAGTCTCCCACTTGCACTAGAGTCAATAATCTAGTTCACATCACCATGTGATTCAACACCAATCTTCACATCTGTATGTGATTAACACCCACAGTTCACATCGTCATGTGACCAACACTGTCGTGGAATTAACACGGCAGATGTCCTTAGTGTCAGGACTTAGTCGTGAGGCCAACGCATCTATGCGGTAGCTTGAGAGGGGTTGATCGGGATGAGAGACGCAACACGCAAGACAAGGATTTAGACAGCTTCGGACCCCGGGAAACATCATCCGGAATAGCCCTACATGCTGTTTGAGGCTAGGTCTCATTATGATCATGAGGGAGTCGCCGTAAACCGGCTCTCCTCTAGTTGTGTCTAGCCCTAGAGATTGTTTCTTGTTGCTTCTTTCGGGAGCCCTGCCCCTCCTTATATAAGTTAGAGGGGCGGTTACATGTGGAGTCCAAATAGGATTGGACTAGCCTATCTTCTACTACAAGCCGGATACAAGTCTAGGTCTTGATTCCTTGTGAGGGAGATATTCCTCACGCCTTTCCTCTTAAGCCGGCCTACCATAACGTAAGCCGGCCTTCTAGGCCTTGAGCCTCCTGGGCCCCCAGCTCTTGTCACTCCTCTGATCCGCTTGCCAGGTCACCGATAAGTCGCTAGGCTCGGGCGGGTCACTTAGTGAGTCGTCCAGTCAGGGCGGGTCATTGGTGAGTTGCCAAGTCCGGCCGGGTTATACTTCCGTCCGGGTTACACCGTGGGGTATATCCCCGACATTAGCCCCCAAGTTTAGCTTGAATTTATCCATGGTAAACTGATCCTGTAAACAAACACAAGAAACAACTTTGACAAGTTGTACTCCGGGTTAAAAGTTCTTGTAAACCGGCACCTGATCATCCTTTAATTCCAATTGTCATTCCTCCTTTTAGAAAATCTGGGTCAATAGACCAGCTTCATAATCAATTTGCTTGTAGAATAAATATTGTAAATAAAGAATTCATTTGAATCCGCATTCAATGCGCTGACTTGACAAAAATATTGGTCTTCAAATATTCAAGTGATATCCGCCGGTTTGAAAATGTAGGACTTGCCGGTTTATCATTGTCAAAATTGCCGGGTTATAAAAACTGATAATTCCAGGTCATGATTGTTTCCAACACCGGTTCATGATTGTTGCTAACACCGGTTCATAATTATTGATGACACCGGGTTATGATTGTTGTAGACACCGGGTCATAATGATTGGTGATGCCGGGTCAATCTGGTTTGCTCAAAACTGAAAATTGGAAGATATTTCTCCCTTATGTCCATATTACTTGTAGCCCCCAAGTCTTGAACAGAACAAAGTGATGATTTGAGACTTGTTTCCATATAATTACTGCCACTTTGAAGAAATCCATGTTCATCTCAGTCACTAGTAAAAACTGAATACTCCATATATGTAGCCCCCAAGTGTTGGGTTGTCTTGCTTGCAGCAACCTGGGACTTGAAATTGCCTGATGCTCAAAAAACTTCAACCAGTGTAGCCCCCAAGGGCCGGGTCATTATGCAATAATGAGCAGGGACTTTGTAGATATAACCATGTAAATTTGAACAGCAATGTGTAGCCCCCAAGGGCCGGCTTAGTAAAATAATACTGAGCTGGGACTTTGTTGACAATAACATCATATAATATAGTCTCCACCCTGGGGCTTGAACCCACGTCCACAAGGTCAAGAGCCTTGTGCTCCACCAACTGAATAGTGGACCGTTCAATATAATGGATTAATGCTTGTGTACCTTGAATTTTTGACAGGAGCAATTGGTAGCCCCCAAGGGCCAACTCATTTAGAATGTGATGAGTCGGGTCTTCAATAAGTTGAGAAAAATGACTTTGCATTAGCCCCCAAGTGCCATGGTGCATGCTGACAGTGACATGGGACTTGCATATTTGATATAATCCCAATCTGAATAATATAGCCCCCAAGTGTCGGGTCGTAAGCCTGTAGCGACTCAAGACTATTGCTTCCATTGTAGAATAAATCATATCCATAAATAAAAATAATAGCCGTTGCGCTAAAGCGACTTTGAAAACCTCAATCATAACACTGATTATTGATAATCACAATAGAAATCCAGCCATGTTGGCTATTCGAGATTTGAATAATATAATCTGGTATGAAAACCTCAATCATTCAATATCATCATGAAAATCCAGCCAGTTTTGGCTATTAAAGATTTGAATACCTCATCGGTTGACAAGTAAATCAACCTAGCGACTCTTGGCCGATGATGACTTAATGCGCATTCATTGTAAGCCGGAATTTTTGTAACCCGGTGGCTTATAGCCCTTGAGAAAATCTATAATTGATAACCCTTTTGAGACACCAATTTCAGTGATGAGCTTGGACTGAAGCATTTATATAAATCATAATTCTGCAAATCCTGCACAGAGTTTAAACAACATATGCCCTGGCGACTTAACGTCAAAAGCCATGGCGGGTAACCACCTAGATGTAGTCTTATCCTGCACACAAGTAGATCACAAGATCCCTATGATCCTTTGAATGATACCGCCGGTTTATGTGACCCGGATAGTGAAGTTGATAACTCAACTCTGCAAGAGCCGGTACATATGATATTTGTGACAACTCAAATACTTGCGATTGTATAAAAACATATAAAAATTTTGAGGCTTCTGATTCGAATATGATCAGTAAACCATTCCAAAGGGGTTAAGCTAAGATTCGAATACGATCATATAGCCCCCAGTGGCGTTGGCGTTGCCGATCAAAGTGGGTATCTACAGCTATGTTCTCTTTGGTTCGAATACGACCTATGTTTGAACAGGAAGCCCCCAGATGACCTTAAATGTTATTTAACGACGCTGATTCGAATACGATCCACGTCGATTCCCAAAGGGGTTGAGCTATGATTCGGATACGATCAAGAAGCCCCCAAGTAGGTTCAGCAGTTTGCTAATCAAAAGGGTATCGACAGCTATGTTCTCCTTGGTTCGAATATGACCTATGTTTGAACAAGAAGCCCCCAAGTGACCATATAAATTTTTGCATTGTGCCGATCAACAGGGTACTGATAGCTATGCCCGATGAGCAGGAAGCCCCCAAGTGACCATAATAAAATAAGCCGTAAGGCAGGATACCCATGTTTTGAACCGTGCACCATGGCAGCAATTTCTCTTTGGTAACCATTAATTTGTCTGAGAACTCGAATTTGCGAGAGATTAATTCTTTTTGAACCGGAAATTCTTAAGCCGGATATTGAGAGTTTCAAAGCTTTGTGAGAGACAAATTTACCTTGAGCCGGACTTTAATCCGGAATTCTTCTTTTTAAGCCGGATATTTTTCTGACGGCCTTTAAATTTGCATCGATAGAGCAGTAATCTCCAGGGCCGGGTTATTTTTTCCTCCGATGACCCGGAGTTCTTGAGCCTGCTGAAACTGGCATGATTTGTTGAGTCATGTCATTGTAGCCCCCGAGTCTCAAGACAACTCGAGGAATTGGCTTGAGATTCTTCATATTTGACCATAGCAGAAGGTGTATATCATTGGCGTTGATAGCGCGATGTGAATTCACAGAAGGTTGAGGTGACTGTGGTGGGTTTATAAATGATCCCGTATGAGCCGTGTCAGCAACTCAGCCAATGGTTCCTTCGAACTGTCTGTTTGAAGTTTAACCAAACTGTAGTGACGGCGACTTGTGCGCCTGCCCATTGAGCCATCCAGTGCAGACGGCGGCTGATAATATATGATAATTTGTCTCCAATTTGTTGGAAGAAAACCGGGCTTCCCAAGCAGTGACATGCTCATACTCAATAAATAGCTCATGCAGACAGGTGCGGCCCGATGTGCTGATGTAGACCAGGCCGTGAGAGACGGACGGTAAAGACGACCGCAACATCTGAGGCGGCACAGACAGACGAACCGACCGCGGCGTTGTAAGCTGGTGCGGACGGGCAAGTTGTCCTCCTTGTTGTAAGCCGGCGTGGTCGTGAGAGACGGCCACGGCGTTGTAAGCCGGCGCGGTCGCGAGAGACGGCCACGACGTTGTAAGCCGGAGCAGTCGCGAGAGACGGCCACGGCGTTGTAAGCCGGTGCGGGAGTCTGTTGAGTAACGACGACCACCTGTGCCAAAAGATGTTGGCGTGCCTCCATCTCCATGGTATAATATCACTTTTTGTCATAAATAATTGCCCTGCATAAACAATATTGCAGACCAAGGCAGAGATAAACTTATTCTTGACAAGAACAACATGTGCTAATAAAACAAACTTGGATAGATATCACCTGATTTGTTTGGACGACGGATGATAGACAGAGTCATATATTCCATTCGTAGATTACTTCCATTAATTTCAACAATGAGTTAAACACTCTCTCTGGCGGAAACAAGGCAAAAAAGGCCCGTGAACCAGCCTGTAACAGAGACTCCGGCGGGCTGCGGCTCTTAGTGGCAGCGACCAGCCCGGACCAGAGAATGGACGAAGATGACTCGTCTGCAAAAACAGCGCGCCGGCGGCTTAAATGGAGGTGCGTGAGTCGGGGCGACTCTACACGCGACAGGGTGGCTCAACGCAACTGCAGCAGGCAGCCACGAGCAGTGATCCGTCCTGATGGTTCCACATACGGCGGCTCAGGACGACGACTTAGCAGGGTCGGCGGCTCAGAGCGGCCACGGCAGAAACAGGGCCAGCGATTCAGGCAGGCCGGGAGTGCAGCAAGGCAACCCGGCAGAGGTGTGCTGCGGTAGTACTACTCGGGTTCCATTGATTTCATGTATGACCATCTGGTAGGCCTAGTGTTTGTCAAATCTTGAGACTTGTGCAAATAAACAATGTGCTGGAGCTCTTTTGTCTTTTTTGTCTTCCATGTATGCGCCTGACCGATGTAAGCAAAGAAAGGTGGACCAAGCTATATTGAAGCCGAAGAACAAGTACAGAGGCTGGCGTTTTGGACTTGGGGTCGTGCCCTGTGAATTCTCAGCAGCAGATGATCATGATGCAGTCAGTGCCGTCGCGGCTGCAGATGTTCTTAGTGTCAGGACTTAGTCGTGAGGCCAACGCATCTATGCGGTAGTTTGAGAGGGGTTGATCGGGACGAGAGACGCAACACGCAAGACAAGGATTTAGACAGCTTCGGGCCCCGGGAAACATCATCCGGAATAGCCCTACATGCTGTTTGAGGCTAGGTCTCATTATGCTCATGAGGGAGTCGCCGTATACCGGCTCTCCTCTAGTTGTGTCTAGCCCTAGAGATTGTTTCTTGTTGCTTCTTTGGGGAGCCCTGCTCCTCCTTATATAAGTTAGAGGGGCGGGTTACATGTGGAATCCAAATAGGATTGGACTAGCCTATCTTCTACTACAAGCCGGATACAAGTCCGGGTCTTGATTCCTTGTGAGGGAGATATTCCTCACGCCTTTCCTCTTAAGCCGGCCTACCATAACGTAAGCTGGCCTTCTGGGCCTTGAGCCTCCTGGGCCCCCAGCTCTTGTCGCTCCTCTGATCCGCTTGCCAGGTCACCGGTAAGTCGCCAAGCTCGGGTGGGTCACTTAGTGAGTCGTCCAGTCAGGGCGGGTCATTGGTGAGTCGCCAAGTCCGTCCGGGTTATACTTCCGGCCGGGTTACACCGCGGGGTATATCCCCGACAAACACCCAAAAGGGTTTACTAGAGTCAATAATCTAGTTCACATCGCTATGTGATTAACACCCAAAGTGTACTAAGGTATGATCATGTTTTGCTCATGAGAGAAGTTTAGTCAACGGGTCTGTCACATTCAGAGTTGTATGTATTTTGCAAATATTCTATGTCTACAATGCTCTACACGGAGCTACTCTAGCTAATTGCTCCCACTTTCAATATGTATCCAGATTGAGACTTAGAGTCATCCGGATCAGTGTAAAAGCTTGCACCGATGTAACTCTTTACGACGGGCTCTTTTATCATCTCCATAATCGAAAAATATTTCCTTAGTCCTCACTAAGGATATTCTTGACCGCTGTCCAGTGATCTACTCTTAGATCACTATTGTACTCCCTTGCCAAAACAGGGCAGAGTATACAATAGATCTGGTCCATAGCATGGTATACTTTTATAGAACCTATGACTGATGCATAGGGAATGACTTTCATTCTCTTTATATTTTCTGCCGTGGTCGGGATTTGAGTCTTACTCAATTTCATACCTTTGCAACACAGGCAAGAACTCTTTCTTTGACTGTTCCATTTTGAACTGCTTCAAAATCTTGTCAAGGTATGTACTCATTAAAAATCTTATCAAGCGTCTTGATCTATCTCAATAGATCTTGATGCTCAATATGTAAGTAGCTTTACTGAGGTCTTTCTTTGAAAAACTCCTTTCAAACACTCTTTTATGCTTTCCAGAAAATTCTACATTATTTCCGATCAAAAATATGGCATTCACATATACTTATCAGAAAGGCTGTAGTGCTCCCACTCACTTTCTTGTAAATACAGGCCTTTCCAAAAGTCTGCATAAAACCATATGCTTTGATCAACTCATCAAAGCGTATATTCCAACTCCGAGATGCTTGCACCAGTCCATTGATGGATTGCTGGAGCTTGCACACTTTGTTAGCACCTTTAGGATTGACAAAACCTTCTGGTTGCATCATATACAACTCTTCTTTAATAAATCCATAAAGAAATGTAGTTTTGACATCCATTTGCCAGATTTCATAAAATGTGGCAATTTCTAACATGATTCAGACAGTCTTAAGCATCGATACGAGTAAGAAAATCTCATCGTATTCAACACCTTGAACTTGTCGAAAACCTTTTTGCGACAAGTCGAGCTTTCTAGATAGTAACACCACTATCAGCGTCCGTCTTCCTCTTGAAGATCCATTTATTTTTTATGGCTTGCCGATCATCGGGCAAGACAACCAAAGTCCACACTTTGTTCTCATACATGGATCCCATCTCAGATTTCATGGCCTCAAGCCATTTCGTGGAATCTGGGCTCATCATTGCTTCCTCATAGTTCGTAGGTTCATCATGGTCTAGTTACATGACTTCCAGAACAGGATTACCGTACCACTCTGGTGCGGATCTTATTCTGGTTGACCTATGAGGTTTGGTAGTAACTTGATCTGAAGTTTCATGATCAATATCATTAGCTTCCTCACTAATTGGTGTAGTGGTCACTGGAACTGATTTCTGTGATGAACTACTTTTCAATTTGGGAGAAGGTACAATTACCTTATCAAGCTCTACTTTTCTCCCACTCACTTCTTTCAAGAGAAACTCCTTCTCTAGAAAGGATCCATCTTAGCAACGAATATTTGCCTTCGGATCTATGATAGAAGGTGTACCCAACAATTTCCTTTGGGTATTCTATGAAGACGCACTTCTCCGATTTAGGTTTGAGCTTATCAGGTTGAAATTTTTTCACATAAGCATCGCAGCCCCAAACTTTAATAAACGACAACTTTGGTTTCTTGTCAAACCACAGTTCATAAGGCGTCGTATCAACGGATTTCAATGGTGCCCTATTTAAAGTGAATGCAACTGTCTCTAATGCATAACCCCAAAATAATAGTGGTAAACCGATAAGAGACATCATAGATCGCACCATATCTAGTAAAGTACGATTATGATGTTCGAACACACCATTACATTGTGATGTTCCAGGTGGCGTGAGTTGCGAAACTATTTCACATTGCTTCAAATAAAGACCAAACTCGTAACTCAAATATTCGTCTCCACGATCAGATCGTAGAAACTTTATTTTTCTTGTTACGATGATTTTCCACTTCACTCTGAAATTCTTTGAACTTTTCAAATGTTTTAGACTTGTGTTTCATTAAGTAGATATACCCATATCTGCTCAAATCATCTGTGAAGGTCAGAAAATAACGATACTTGCCATGAGCATCAATACTTATTGGATCGCATACATCGGTATGTATTATTTCCAACAAGTCAGTAGCTCGTTCCATTGTTCCGGAGAACGGAGTGTTTAGTCATCTTGCCCAAAAGGCACGGTTCACAAGCATCAAATGATTCATAACCAAGTGATTCCAAAATTCCATCTTAATGGAGTTTCTTCATGCGCTTTACACCGATATGACCCAAACAGCAGTGCCACAAATGAGTTGCACTATCATTATTAACTTTGCATCTTTTGGCATCAATATTATGAATATGTGTATCACTACGATCGAGATCCAACAAACTATTTTCATTGGGTGTATGACCATTGAAGGTTTTATTCATGTAAACAGAACAACAATTATTCTCTGACTTTAAATGAATAACCGTATTGCAATAAACATGATCAAATCATATTCATGCTCAATGCAAATGCTAAGTAACATTTATTTAGGTTTAACACTAATCCCGAAAGTATAGGGAGTGTGCGATGATGATCATATCAATCTTGGAACTACTTCCAACACTCATCGTCACTTCCTCTTAACTAGTCCTTGTTTATTCTGTAACTCCTGTTTTGAGTCACTAATCTTAGCAACCGAACAAGTATAAAATACTCAGGGGCTACTATAAACACTAGTAAGGCACACATCAATAACCTGTATATCATATATACCCTTGTTCACTTTGCCATCCTTCTTATCCACCAAATATTCGGGGCATTTCCGCTTCCAGTGACCATTTCCTTTGCAGTGTAAGCACTCAGTTTGAGGCTTTGGTCCAGCTTTCGGCTTCTTCGCGGGTGTGACAACTTGCTTGTCATTCTACTTGAAGTTTCCTTTCTTTCCCTTTGCCCTTTTCTTGAAACTAGTGATCTTATCAATCATCAACACTTGATGCTCTTTCTTGATTTCTACCTTCATCGATTTCAGCATCACGAAGAGCTCGGGAATCATTTTCGTCATCCCTTGCATTATAGTTCATCACGTAGTTCCAGTAACTTGGTGATGGTGACTAGAGAACTCTGCCAATAACTATCTATCTGGAAGATTAACTCCCACTTGATTCAAGCGATTGTAATACTCAGACAATCTAAGCACTTGCTCACTAGTTGAGCAATTCTCCTACATCTTTTAGGCGAAATATTTGTCAAAGATCTCATACCTCTTGACACGGGCATGAGTTTGAAATACCAATTTCATCTCTTGAAACATCTTATATGTTCCATGAAGTTTCAAGAACGTTTTTGTAGTCCCAGTTCTAAGCCATAAAGCATGGTGCACAAAACTATCAAGTAGTCATCATATTGAGCTAGCCAAAGGTTCATAACGTCTGCATCTGCTCCTGCAATAGGTCTGTCACCTAGCGGTGCATAAAGGACATAATTCTTCTGTGCAGCAATGAGGATAAACCTCAGATCACGGACCAAGTCCGCATCATTGCTACTAACATCTTTCAACTTAGTTTTCTCTAGGAACACATATAAAACATAGGGAAGCAACAACGCGAGCTATTGATCTACAACATAATTTGCAAAATACTACCAGGACTAAGTTCATGATAAATTAAAGTTCAATTAATCATATTCCTTAAGAACTCCCACTTAGACAGACATCTCTCTAGTCATCTAAGTGATCACGCGATCCAAATCAACTAAACCATGTCCGATCATCACGTGAGATGGAGTAGTCTCAATGGTGAACATCACTATGTTGATCATATCTACTATATGATTCACGTTCGACCTTTCGGTCTCCGTGTTCCGAGGCCATATCTGTATATGCTAGGCTCGTCAAGTTTAACCTGAGTATTCCGCGTGTGCAACTGTTTTGCACCCGTTGTATTTGAACGTAGAGCCTATCACACCCGATCATCACGTGGTGTCTCAGCATGAAGAACTTTCGCAATGGTACATACTCAGGGAGAACACTTCTTGATAGTTAGTGAGGGATCATCTTAAAATGCTACCGTCAATCAAATCAAGATAAGATGCATAAAGGATAAACATCACATGCAATCAATATAAGTGATATGATATGGCCATCATCATCTTGTGCTTGTGATCTTCATCTCCGAAGCACCGTCGTGATCACCAACGTCACTGGCGCGACACCTTGATCTCCATCGTAGCATCGTTGTCGTTACGCCATCTATTGCTTCTACGACTATCGCTACCGCTTAGTGATAAAGTAAAGCAATTACAGGGCGTTTGCATTTCATACAATAAAGCGACAACCATATGGCTCCTGCCAGTTGCCGATAACTTCGGTTACAAAACATGATCATCTCATACAATAAAATATAGCATCACGTCTTGACCATATCACATCACAACATGCCCTGCAAAAACAAGTTAGACGTCCTCTACTTTGTTGTTGCAAATTTTACGTGGCTGCTACGGGCTGAGCAAGAACCATTCTTACCTACACATCAAAACCACAACGATAGTTTGTCAAGTTGGTGTTGTTTTAACCTTCGCAAGGACCGGGCATAGCCACACTTGGTTCAACTAACGTTGGAGAAACTGACACCCGCCAGCCACCTGTGTGCAAAGCACGTCGGTAGAACCAGTCTTGCGTAAGCGTACGCGTAATGTCGGTCCGGGCTGCTTCATCCAACAATACCGCCGAACCAAAGTATGACATGCTGGTAAGCAGTATGACTTATATCGCCCACAACTCACTTGTGTTCTACTCGTGCATATAACATCAACGCATAAAACCTAGGCTCGGATGCCACTGTTGGGGAACGTAGTAATTTCAAAAAAAAAATCCTAAGCACACGCAAGATCATGGTGATGCATAGCAACGAGAGGCGAGAGTGTTGTCCACATACCCTCGTAGACCGAAAGCGGAAGCGTTATGACAACGCGGTTGATGTAGTCGTACGTCTTCACGGTCCGACCGATCAAGCACCGATACTACGGCACCTCCGAGTTCTAGCACACGTTCAGCTCGATGACGTCCCTCGAACTCCGATCCAGCCGAGTGTCGAGGGAGAGTTCCGTCAGCACGACGGCGTGGTGACGATCTTGATGTTCTACCGTCGCAGGGCTTCGCCTAAGCACCGCTACAATATTATCGAGGTGGACTATGGTGGAGGGGGGCACCGCACACGGCTAAGAGATCAAGAGATCAATTGTCCTTGTCTAGAGGTGCCCCCCTGCCCCCGTATATAAAGGAGCAAGGGGGGAGGGGGCGGCCGGCCTAGGAGGGGGCGCGCCAAGGGGAGTCCTACTCCCACCGGGAGTAGGACTCCCTCCTTCCTTGTTGGAGTAGGAGAAGGGGGGAAAGAGGGGGAGAGGAGGAAGGAAAAGGGGGCTGCACCCCTTGTCCAATTCGGACCAGAGGGGGGCTGCGCGCCTCCTTCCTTTCGGCCTCTCTCCTCTATTCCCGTATGGCCCAATAAGGCCCATATACTCCCCGGCGAATTCCCGTAACTCTCCGGTACTCCGAAAAATACCCGAATCACTCGGAACCTTTCCGAAGTTCGAATATAGTCGTCCAATATATCGATCTTTACGTCTCGACCATTTCGAGACTCCTCGTCATGTCCCCGATCTCATCCGGGACTCCGAACTCCTTCGGTACATCAAAACGCATAAACTCATAATATAACTGTCATCGAAACCTTAAGCGTGCGGACCCTGCGGGTTCGAGAACAATGTAGACATGACCGAAACACGTTTCCGGTCAATAACCAATAGCGGAAACTGGATGCTCATATTGGCTCCCAGATATTCTACGAAGATCTTTACCGGTCAGACCGCATAACAACATACGTTGTTCCCTTTGTCATCGGTATGTTACTTGCCCGAGATTCGATCGTCGGTATCTCAATACCTAGTTCAATCTCATTACCGCCAAGTCTCTTTACTCGTTTCGTAATACATCATCCCGCAACTAACTCATTAGTTGCAATGTTTGCAAGGCTTAAGTGACATGTATTACCGAGAGGGCCTAGAGATACCTCTTCGAAAATCGGAGTGACAAATCCTAATCTCGAAATACGCCAACCCAACATGTACCTTCATAGAAACCTGTAGAGCACCTTTATAATCACCCAGTTACATTGTGACGTTAGCACACAAAGTGTTCCTCCGGTAAATGGGAGTTGCATAATCTCATAGTCATAGGAACATGTATAAGTCATGAAGAAAGCAACAGCAACATACTAAACGATCAAGTGCTAAGCTAACGGAATGGGTCAAGTCAATCACATCATTCTCCTAATGATGTGATCCCTTTAATCAAATGACAACTCTTTGTCCATGGCTAGGAAACATAACCATCTTTGATTAATGAGCTAGTCAAGTAGAGGCATACTAGTGACACTCAGTTTGTCTATGTATTCACACATGTATCATGTTTCCGGTTAATACAATTCTAGCATGAATAATAAACATTTATCATGAAATAAGGAAATAAATAATAACTTTATTATTGCCTCTAGGGCATATTTCCTTCACATCATAGCTTCTCCATAGTTCGTAGGTTCGTCATGGTCAAGTAACATAACTTGCAGAACAGGATTACCGTACCACTCTGGTGCGGATCATGCTCTGGTTGACCTACGAGGTTCAGTAGTAACTTGATCTGAAGTTTCATGATCATTATCATTAGCTTCCTCTCTAGTTGGTGTCGGCATCACGGGAACAGATTTCTCGGATGAGCTACTTTTCAAATTGAGAGAAGTTACAATTACCTCATCAAGTCCTACTTTGCTCCCACTCACTTCTTTCGAGAGAAACTCCTTCTCTAAAAGGGTTCCATTCTTCGCAACAAAGATCTTGCCTTCGGATCTGTGGTAGAAGGTGTACCCAATTGTTTCCTTAGGGTATCCTATGAAGACATACTTCTCTGATTTGGGTTCGAGCTTATCAGGTTGAAGCCTTTTGACATAAGCATTGCACCCCCAAACTTTAAGAAACGACAACTTAGGTTTATTGCCAAACCACAGGTCATATAGTGTCGTCTCAACAGATTTTGATGGTGCCCTATTTAACATGAATGCAGCTGTCGCTAATGCATAACCCCAAAACGATAGTGGTAAATTGGTAAGAGACATCATAGATCGCACCATATCTAATAAAGTATGGTTACGACGTTCAGACACACTATTACGCTGTGGTGTTCCAGGTGGCGTGAGTTGTGAAACTATTCCACATTGTTTTAAATGAAGGCCAAACTCGTAACTCAAATATTCACCTCCGCGATCAGATCGTAGAAACTTTATTTTCTTGTGATGATGATTCTCCACTTCACTCTGAAATTCTTTGAACTTTTCAAATGTTTCAGACTTGTGTTTCATTAATTAAGTAGATATACCCATATCTTCTCAAATTATCTATGAAGGTCAGAAAATAATGATACCTACTGCGAGCCTCAACACTCATTGAACCGCATATATTAGTATGTATTATTTCCAGTAAGTCGTTGGCTCGCTCCATTGTTCCGAAGAACGAAGTTTCAGTCATCTTTCCCATGAGGCATGGTTCGCTTGTATCAAATGATTCATAATCAAGTGATTCCAAAAGTCCATCTGCATGGAGTTTCTTCATGCGCTTTATACCAATTTGACCTAAACGACAGTGCCACAAATATGTTGCACTATCATTATCAACTTTGCATCTTTTGCCGTCAATATTATGAATATGTGTATCACCACAATCGAGATTCAATAGATATAGACCACTCTTCAAGGGTGCATGGCCATAAAAGATATTACTCATATAAATAGAACAACCATTATTCTCTGATTTAAATGAATAATCGTCTCACAAAACAAGATCCAGATATAATGTTCATGCTCAAGGCTGGCACCAAATAACAATTATTCACGTCTAAAACTAATCTCGAAGGTAGACGTAGAGGTAGCGTGCCGACGTTGATCACATCGACCTTGGAACCATTCCCAACACACATCATCACCTCATCCTTAGCCAATCTTTATTTAATCTGTAGTTTCTGTTTCGAGTTACAAATATGAGCAATCGAGCCAGTATCAAATACCCAGGCACTACTACGAGCATTAGTAAGGTACACATCAATAACATGTATATCTAATATACCTTTGTTCACTTTGCCATCCTTCTTATCTGCCAAATACTTGGGGTAGTTTCGCTTCCAGTGACCAGTCTCTTTGTAGTAGAAGCACTCAGTTTCAACCTTGGGTCCAACTTTGGGCTTCTTCCCGGGAGTGGAAACTTGCTTGCCATTCTTCTTGAAGTTCCCCTTCTTTCCCTTGCCTTTTTTCTTGAAACTAGTGGTCTTGTTAACCATCAACCTTGATGGTCCTTCTTGATTTCTACCTCCGCAGCTTTCAGCATTGCAAAGAGATCAGGCATAGTCTTTTCCATCCCTTGCATATTATAGTTCATCACGAAGCCTTTGTAGCATGGTGGCAATGATTGGAGAACTCTTTCAATGACACAAACATCTGGAAGATTAACTCCCAGCTGAGTCAAGTGATTATGATATCCAGATATTCTGAGTATGTGTTCGCTGACATAACTGTTCTTCTCCATCTTACAGCTATAGAACTTGTTGGAGACTTCATATCTCTCAACTCAGGCATTTTCTTGAAATATTAACTTCAACTCTTGGAACATTTAATATGGTCCATGATGTTCAAAACGTCTTTGAAGTCCCGATTCTAAGCCGTAAAGCATGGCACACTGAACTATTGAGTAGTCATCAGATCGATCTTGCCAGACGTTCATAACATTAGCATCTGCTCCTGTCGTAGGCCTTTCACCTAGCGGTGCATCAAGGACATAATTCTTCTATGAAGCAATGAGGATAATCCTCAAGTTACAGACCTAGTCCGTGTAGTTGCTACCATCATCTTTGAACTTAGCTTTCTCTAGGAACGCATTAAAATTCAAGGGAACGATAGCACGGGACATTGATCTACAACATAGATATGCAAAAACTATCAGGACTAAGTTCATGATAAATTAAGTTCGATTAATCATATTACTTAAGAACTCCGACTTTGATAGACATCCCTCAAGTCATCTAAATGATATGTGATCCAAATCAACTAAACCATATATGTTCATCACGTGAGATGGAGTAGTCATCAATGGTGAACATCTCTATGTTGATCATATCTACTATATGATTCACGTTCGACTTTTCGGTCTCCAATGTTCCGAGGCTATGTCTGTACATGCTAGGCTCGTCAATTTTAACCCGGGTATTTTTCATGTGCAAAACTGTCTTGCACCTGTTGTATGTCAACGTAGAGCCTATCACACCCAATCATCATGTGGTGTCTTAGCACGAAGAACTGTCGCAACGGTGCATACTCAGGGAGAACACTTATACCTTGTGTGGGATTACGGGTTCTGCGGACCCTTGAAAGGTTTGAACTTGGGGTGCGTGCGGAGATCTCAACCTACCCAGCCTGCCTACTCGCGATCCTCCTAAGCCTAGCACGTCGGGCTCGAAGAGACAAAGAGACACATCAGTTTATCCTAGTTTGGGCCACCTTGCGGTGTAATACCCTACTCCAATGTTTTGGTGGATTTCCTCGAGGGGCTGAGGATGAACTAGTACAGTGGATGAACTGGCCTCAGGAGGTGAGGTGTTCTTGAGCTCAAGAGAGCTGGTGAGGTGGTCGGGTGAGAATGGATCTCTTGTCCTTGCTCTCAAATTTTTCCCGATCTATGGTGGTGGCTAAGTCCTATTTATAGTGGCCTTGGTCCTCTTCCCAAATGTTAGCGGGAAGGGATCCCACAACGGCCGGATTTGAAAGGGGACAAGTAGTACAGCTTATCCTGACTAAAGTGGTCTTCGCCTGCGAAAAGCCCCAGGTCGTGACGCTACGGTGGGCTTGGTGATGACCTCCGTCCTGCCATCCTGGTGGTCTTGGTCTTGTTGCATCAGAATGGAAACCTTTGGCTGATTCCTCGGGACTCCGCGCCTGTGGCTTGCCTCCCTTGCACTGAAGAGGAAACTGGCGCTCTGCGCCCGCTGGCGCTCGCCTGGCCTTGGTCGTCATGGCTCACGTCAGCTGAGCCTCATGAGGTTCACCTTGCATAGAACTCTCTGCCCCTCGGGAGCCAGCCTGAAGAGGCCAATCCCCTCGGGGGTCTTGGTGTCGTCCTCCTCACGAGGCTTGGCCCCTCGTAGGGGTCTTGAGTTGTTGATGCTGAAGCCGGGTCGTACCAGGCCGTCAGTGGAGCCACGCCGTGGGCCTTAGGCAGGCAAGTTTGGATACCCCCATATCCAGAACGCCGACAGTAGCCCTCGGGCCAAAGGCGCGCACGGACTTGGCTTCCAGGAGAAGCCAAAGGGCAAGTGCGGAGCGCCACGGGCCCTAACCACCTGCTGCCTTGATGATGCATGGCAATTGATGGGACGTGGGCGTCTCCACTTCCCCATGCCGCCTTGATATCTGCTAGGCCTAGTGGTCGCACGTTGCTAGAGCATCTCACCCTTGCAGGTTGTCGCACTTGGCCTTCATTTCTTCTTCTCCCAATCTTGTAGCTCCATGCGCAGATCCGGCGTTGGTGCCTCGCCCCCTGCTCCTGACTTCTCGGGCGACGGCCACACCCAGCTCCAGTTGGGGCCACGTGAGGTTGGCGAGGCTGCAGGGGTTGGAGGTGACGGCGCCGATGGTGGTGAAGGAATTCGTCAGGCAGCGCATCTCCCCCCTCCAGTGCCATTCTCACCCGATGTGGGACCTTGCTGGCGTCGAGGATCCCATGAGGCTGCAGAAGCCGCCACTGACCGCCGAGACCTTGAGCATGGTGCTTGAGCTCCTGACGGTGAATCCGAGCCCGCCGACCTTCCAGGAGATGGCTGCCTCCTCTATCAGTTCTCAAACAAGACGGTCTTTGTGGGGTAGATGCCCCTATTCGACGAGTGGGGGTTGCGCCCGGAGGTCCTTGAGGGGCCTCGTGAGAACCCCGTCTTCGTGACTCCCCTACTTCTCGATCCTGCTGCGTGCGCCCCAAGTGTGGAAGCAGGGGGGCGCCCGTCGTCAGCAGCTGTTGAGGGTTCCTTCGGAGGCCTGGCGCCGCTGGGGGCCCGGAAGATCGGGACTCCTGAGACCCACAAGGGGGCCGCCGCAGGGTCAGTGCAACCCTATGCTCCGGAGGCAGAGGCTCCTGAAGCTCGGGGTGATGGCTTCGAGGTGGCTGCCGATGGCGAGGCGCCCACCGACGGTTCCGGAGCCGTCGCCCAGAAGACCCCGCCAGGCGCTCCTGCTCCTGGGGCCTCCTCCCTGGACGCCTCGCCGAATGCTCCTCCTCCCGAGGGTTGCCCGTCGGGGTCCGGTCGGCCCCGCCTGAGCCTTGAATCACTCCTGAAGAGGAAGGGATCTTCGTGCCACAGCGACGGCACCCGTCGACCACTGAAGCTGAGGAGATATGTGGCTATAGATGAGTAAGTACCTCCGCTCTTGATTCCTTGCGTGCCGCGTTCTCTCCTGACCACGGCCTTGTAGGGTTCCCGTGACGATGAAACCTCGGGAGGCTGGTGCCTCCAAGGATCCTGGCTTAACCCCAGCACACAGCCCCCGGTGCCCTGGCCTTGCGTAGGACGTGGGGCCGACTCCGGCCGCCGGGGTACCGCAAGGGGGCCCCGGGCCCGAGCTTCCTGCTTCCTTTCTCCGCGGCCCGGCCTGTAGGACGGGGGACACACCAGCAATCCTTCCTCTGGTCATTGCTGGCAAGCGGGCGCCTCTTGGGCGTCCTTTGTCTTCAGGTTGTGGGGCTACACCGGCCAGCCCTTGGTAGGAGACATGCGAGACGCCTAGTGCCTCCTCGGCAGCCTCTGGGCTGAAGAAGGCCTTGGTGATGTGTTGGCGCTTGCACGCGGGCGCAGTGCCGTTCGCTCTGAGCTCTTCGGCGAGGCAATGCATGTGATGGTCCAGCTTGGAGGGGAGCTTGCTAATGTCGACACCAGGCTCGAGGTGGAGGGTCGCCACCTGGTGCATGAGTGGCAGCAACTGAAGGTTGCCATCAACCTCGGGAAACTTCAGCGCGACCAGGCCGACGCGCTTGCGGCGACCTCACTTGCAACTTCTCGCGAGGCTTGCGCTCGCGCCATGGAGGAGGCCAAATCTGCCAACCACCGTCGCGAGGCGGCCGAGGAGCAGGAGCGGGAGCTTCTGTGTTCAAATGCTGCCCTTGAGCGGGAAGTTGAGGAGCAGCGCGCCCTCCCGGCCTCTTCACCAGACGAAGCGGCCTTTGCTGAGGTGGAGCTCCTGAGGCGCCATGATGACCTGGCGTTGGAGGCCGTGGAGCACAACATGGTGTTGGAGAGGTTGGAGGTGAGGGAGCGCCAGGCTGCTATGGCTGAGGATGCCGTCATCGCCCGACAAGCCCAGGTCCAGATGGAGGTGGAGGAGAGGGTGGCGAAGGCGCGTGCTGATTTGGCTAAAGGTCGCCACCTGGATCGGGAGCTGCTCAAGGCCGAGCTTGAAGGCAGGACCGCCGCCCTGAAGGCGAAGCTGCAATCTGCAGAGCAGCGTGAGAACACCGCCCAAGAAGCTCTAACCTCTTCCGAATCTACCTTGAACTCTTCCAGCACCAAGATTTCCTCCCTCCAGCAGCAAGTCAAGGACACCGCCTCCCTCCTGAAGAGGGCTTCGAATGAAAAGAGCCGCCGCCTGACACTAGAACATGAGCACGGTTCTATGCTCCAAGGTCTGCGCATCAGAGCTAACCGTGCCTTGGGCGCTATCTGCGATGAGAGCGCTCCTCACCCACACGAGAGTGACTACACTAGCCATCTTAACTTCTTCACTGATGTTGTGACCCACCTGGAGGATCAGGCCATGAAGGCTCGCCAGCTTGTTGAGGGGAGGAGCCGGAGCCTCCTCGAGCGTGCGCTCTCACGCATCTTCAGCAATCTCCTGAACCGTGATTCTCATTTTGACTTCAACAGCGTGCTAGCCCCCGTGCCTGCGGCTACCCAGGGTAAGCTTGCCAGGTGGGTGGACGACCATGTGAACACCTTGGCGGAGGAGTGGGCTTCTAAGGATGACATGGCCATGCTCATGGTCGAAGCGAATGGCATGGGCAATGGTGATGAGGAGGATACTTGCCACGGCTCAGGCAGCGCAAGCAACGCGGATGAAGACGATGAAGAGGGCGCGCTCAGCTAGACCTGTACTCCTGTTTGCTTTAACCTGTATGACCAAACTTGGAAGTTCCCTTGTGAGAGCATTTTGAAAGGGGAGGGGGCCTTGTGATGTACATAATTGTGAAATGCCTTGAAATGATGCCACTGAGCGACCCCTTAGGTCTGCAGCCTTAGGCGGGATGGTGGTCGTGACTTATCTTTGGCTCCGCGAGTCTCGAGTGAGCCCTGACGCTAGAAACATTTGTCCTCCCAAGGCATGCCTGTTGCGGGCTCATGAGGGCCTGTCTCTTGCGAGGAGCCTGTTGACCTGTCCTGGAGTGCTTCACGAGGAGCCAACTATCGGATCGCGGTGAGGTGGGCACGCATGGCAGTCGCACCCTTGAGTCCCTAGGGGGAAAGTGATCAATCCTGACGCGCACACCACACCCAGCCTCCGCTCCTGAGGTGCTCGAGGGCAGGGCAGTAGTCACGGGCTCCAGAAAAACGCAAGAACAGAAAGCAAGAGAGCAACGCAAGACGAGAAAAACTCCCCCCATTTTTATAAATGCACGAGAACCAAGTTTACTCCAAAAAGCCGACGAACAAGTACAAAAAAAGGCGAAAGCAAATGGCCGCATTCGGCACCTAGCTAGTCTTCAAGTCTTCTCACCAGCGTGGAGCTAAGTGCTTCCACTGGCTGGGCATAGTCATTGGGGGACAGTGTTGATGGCCAGCGTGGAGCATGGTGCCTCCACTAGGACGTGGGCGGGAGACCCCGTGAGGCCCCAGGGCGGTGCTCAGGAGATTCCAGAGCGTGTACAGCCCTACTCATTATTACGTGAGAGTGTCACGAGCAGAGACCTTCATAGGTCGGAGCCTTGCTTCATGTCGCCCGACGAGGACCCCGCTCTGCACCGCCCCTGACCACTGTTGGGGAGACCGGAAACCAGGACAAGACCAAGAGGCAAGGGGGATGCTGGCGGCGTCCTTAGCGACCATAGGCCCCCTTCCGGGGGAAAGGGCTCGCCGGCGCCTTCCCCGGCGGGGAACCTACCTCCAAGCCTGCTCTGTGCAGCGCGAGGAAGGCCCTGCCACTGGGCTCCCCTGTGCTGCTCCCAACGCCCTTCACGCTAGCTTCTGTAGCGGATCCGCTGTCCTGAGAGTCCTGATGGTAGCTGCGCTGACGGTGTCCTGGACTAGGGGGTACTCAACGCGTCGTCTCCCGATCAGTTGGATTGGGCCGAGGACCCCCATGGCCGTATACTCATGGGCCAGTCCGGACAGTTTCCACATACAAGGAAGATTCCACAAGACTTGGCGATCAAGACAAAGACTCCTCCCCCACCGGCGTATTCGGCTAGGACTCTTGTTATCCTAGGCCTCTGGTGCATTATATAAACCGAGGCCAGGCTAGTCGATAGAGATACAACAACAATCATACCATAGGCTAGCTTCTAGGGTTTAGCCTCCTTGATCTCGTGGTAGATCTACTCTTGTAACCCACATCATCAATATTAATCAAGCAGGACGTAGGGTTTTACCTCCATCAAGAGGGCCCGAACCTGGGTAAAAACATCGTATCCCTCATCTCCTGTTACCATCTGCCTAGACGCACAGTTCGGGACCCCCTACCCGAGATCCGCTGGTTTTGACACCTACATTGGTGCTTTCATTGAGAGTTCCTCTGTGTGTTCGGCAAAAGGTCGATGGCTCGCCTGCAGATCAACTGCGACTTCGGCATCTTCGTCACCAGCTCGACTGGTCACCTTGGTTCGATCAAGGACCGTGCCCTACCTCCGACTGTCGTGTTCGGATGAGGGCCTTCATCAACATCAACTCCGATCTCTATCAAGATCATGGAGGAATCATCCAGGGAGCCCGTGGGCTCAACGTCAACATTGCCCTCGGGCGACCGTACTATTTTTCTGGACAGCGGACTTGTGTCCGCCGCCACCGCCTCCTCGAGCGTCGTTTTAACAATTGCTTCGGTGGAATTGTGCGGAATTGAGTCTACAACAACCCTCTAAAATTTCGTCGAGTTCCGATGGAGGAATCTCTTGCAATCTCCGATATACCGGAGCCGCATTGAATCTGGACGAGAATCCGGACGAGTTTAGGGCGTGGTGTCCAGATTCTAGCCCGGGCTTCCTTTCGAAGATCCAACCGTTGATCGGCTGCGGAATTCCTATATCTACCACCCCTCAAAATTTCAGCTCGATCCGACCGTCCAAACTCCGGGAACCTTCCGATTAGTGCATCACTTTTTGGATCTGTTTTCTGCGCGAAAACGAATCCGACCCGAGTTCGTCTTTTTTATGAACGGGATTTCGGACGTCCTTTTTGAAGGAAGTTTTGTATGGGGTATTGTGTTTTGTTCCCGAACACATCCCACTAACTTTAAGATCTTTTGAACATGATCTTCAACATCATGCTGGTGTCAAACCAGTCCGACAATATTGCTCCCGGGCTGCCGACCTGCGCTAGACACGTCGTCACTTTGTTGAGCCAAGCTCAACTTCTTCGGATCATCATCTTGGCAAGCCAAACAAGAGTCCGGCATCGCGAAGGATAAATCATCATCAACATCGCCGCCCCATGGATTACACAGAGCGGGCATATCGGCATCGCCGCATGGTCGCCTCATCAAGTCGGCATCGACCACGGCACGACCTGCATCGGCAGGGCCGCACTATTGCTTCTTCAAGATGGTGTCCATCACACCGACCTACTTCGACTCATCGGCTGACACCAAGGCCTCATGACGTTAGCTGGACCGGGGGCTTCATCATCTCTTCATCAACCTACTCCGAACACTTCGGCATCACTAGCCGACCAGCTTTGTCACATTAGCTAGGCCGAGTGCTTTGCCTCGGCGAGCCAACCTTTGCCAGCATTACCATGCCGTCGTTTTATCACCCATCAGGCAATGGGTGCGCGGATCGAGTCCCGATTCTGGGAATCACCTTCCTTTAGATTACTACAACAAATAAACCAGGTGCTATTAATCCTAGGATTTTTTTTGCTTGTTTGGGCTCGTTTTTCCGAAGGAATTATTACTCTAGTTTGTCCATCATATGTACACAGGTCTATCAAGTGGTGGCCGCATTATCGACGGTCGCATGATGGTTCGGTCAGTTACCGTACAAAGTCCGGTGAACGCCGCATCCGGAACTCGAACCGACCTGCGAATTCAGGCCTTGCCATGCCTTTACCGCGTCACGCCGCCGCCCTGCACCGACTTTGGCGCCAGGCCATATTTCTTTTATTACTCACTTTGCATAAATTATTTATTATGCAACATTTTTTTTATTATCTCTGGTTTGCACTATTTTTTGTGCATAGGAAAATGATCTAGCCGGACTATATCCTTCGACGTCACCTCGGCTGGACGGGGGGCTTCGTCAACACTTCATTACTCCATGACAGGGACTTCGGCATCACTCTTCCGTCCTGCATTGATCGTGCTATGTCACCACTTCACAGTGCCGAGCTCTTTGCTCCGCCACCTGGGGACCAGCTTGGGGGATAGAACCTTGTCCCGCATCAAGCTTGGACCGCATCATCAATACCGAACACACTAACCAGCTAAGTTTCCTTCATGCTCAAAGTTTTAAATTTCTAACTTGTGTTCGGTTCGACCAAGCATTATACTTTTTTGGAAAAAATTTGCTTGTAAAATTTTTCCTTGTCGAAACTTTGTTCGCTCATTATACCTGGGGGCTTCTTTAGCAGAAGCTTACTAATACGGGCTTTATGCCCAACACATGTGTCACACTTCCGCATGTACCTTTTATTCACCATTATATGCATCGATATGACTTAAGTTTTGGCCAAGCTGGGTTGCCTGGCTCCTGTGCTTACCCCTACGTTCCCGATTGTTCGGCTAGGTGGTAAAGGGAGCACCTCTGCGATTGTTACTGCCGGGTCAGCCGGATGTGTACCTCAGACTGGGTGAAGCCGAAAGCTAGCGTTCTTAAGGGAATACTCGGTCGGTGAACTAAAAGATGATTTCTTACCTATTTATTGGCCCCCAGATGTTTTTCTGCTCTTTTCGTAGTCCGGACATGCACTTTAGGGCATGCCTCCCAGGGAAAGGAACCCCTAACGGAACTATTCTCCCTGGAAGATGTTTCTTACTAATCATGTAATATAACATAACTAGTTGGGCACTTGTCTGATAAAGCACTAATGACCCCTACGCCTGGTCTCCATGCATGCCCCGGTTTTTATAACCGCGAGGGTATTCGGACACACTCCGGACTATTGGGTCCAGAGGTCGAAGCGAAAAGGTCCGCTACGACAAACGATCTACAATCTGGCTAGAAGGCATTCTACATGTCACCTTACATTTTATAGTCAACTTTTACCCAAGTCACTTGGGGGCTCTTATGTTTATTTGAGCCGTTTCATACTAAGTGTTTTTTTTCTTAGTCGTTGCAAAGTTAAAGCACGGCAGAAGCACTTTTTTTTCTAAAGTCCAATTTTCGGATTGGCACCGAACACTTGATCTTGTTCGGACGTCATGTTTTTACTGACGTTTTTTTGGTTTTCCAAGCTTTTGGCACTTTTAACTATTTGTGCGTTTTCAGCACAAGTCTCGCAGTGCAACACCGGACACCTTTAGAGATTCGGCAAAAACATTCTCGGATATTGCTATATATGCATCAGTTTTGAATTGTGTCTTCGGTCAATAGTTGGGTTACCCGGCTCCCGCGCTTGCCTCCTATGTTCCGCTTTGTTCGGCTAGGTGTGAAAAAGGAGAACCACTGCGATTGTGCTTCCAGCTTGCATGGTCAAGCACCTCAGTGGAGAAAGCCGAAAACTGACTGTCACAATAGGTGTAAACTGGTCAGTGATCCGATGACTATATTAAATGACGGTCCATTCATAACATTGGCCGAAGTGTTTCCAGCTTGACCTCGACTGTCGCCGAACACTATCGGGGGCTATTAACTGGCCTCCCAAACTAAATCCTCGATCTTTTGCTCTTACATTGGAGCTGAGGTTTCATGATCATGCTTAGCATGACAACCCAAAGAAAGGAACCGATAGCGGGACTATTTTCTTTGGAAGACATTTCTTCTGTTAAACAGCAATATAACATATCTCTCTGCGAACCTTTGTTTATAAAACCGTATGGCCAGATTGCCTTGTTTGTCCTAAATCTTTGCCCTCATAAAGGCTTTATAAAGTAGGACAAACACTCCTCGGCTACTGGCCGAGGAGGTTGAAGCTGATGGTCGGTCAACAAAGTTTTGTACAATGCGGATCCGAGCATTAATGACATAAAGTACTTGGATACATTGAGTCATTACACATAATTTGTGATTTTACTATGGATATTGATCCTTAATTCGGCCTCCCGTGCCTGCATTAAGGCTCGGGGGCTACTGGGCTTCGGGCTTATTATTTACAAATATTAAAGGGGCACATCAATCCCCTGATCTGGTGTTGCCACCCGACCTGTGTCTCGGGGGCTACTGCATTGCCTGTTCTATGCAGAATATTTTAAGTGCAATACAGTTTCCGAGGAGATTTTGATCCTCAGGTTGGTCGGCCGCACCCAACCTGAGTCTCGAGGACTGAGCACGCCGCTTTTTGTGTCCCAAAGTATTCTGCCGAGCTAGGACTTGATCCTCAGACCGATTTTGCAAATCAACCTGAGTCTCAGCAGCTACGGGGATCAGCAGTCTTATGTCATCCTTCATGGGCATCTCGGGTTTTAGACCGATACCCACCTTGAGGGCTACTGGCTATGTATCTCGGCAGAGAATAAATTGCACCAATAAAAAATATTGACAAAAATCGGCCCACATTCGGGGTGGTGCACCACCTCAGAAGCAGTCCGGCATAAAGCTCGGGCGCTAGTGGCTGGCTCCATAGAGGGCATTTCCGGCATTAAGCTCGGCTAAACTCCTTCAAACTTCTTTGAACCAAGGTGATTTATGACACCACGGATATAGTCCGGCGTTGGAGCTTGGATACATAGTCCGGCATTGGTGTTCGGCTGCAAAAGATACCTCGAATGCGGTCCGGCATTGGAGCTCGGATGCAAGAGGATGTTGCCGCCCGGGAACAACTTCAAACCCGAGGTGTGGCATAAAAATAACAAGGCATTTATAAAGGCCGGAAACTTAAAGGGGCTCCTCGGATACCCGACGTGTAAACTCGTCGAATGCATTTTGGCGATCCTCAAGATAGAAGATGAGAAGGTTTGTTGAACCAGTTTTCAAGACCGGCAATCGAAGATGAAGAACAGTTCGGAAGAATCGAGGAGCGTCCCTAACTTGAAGACCGGTTCAGGGGCTACTGACGGTGTCCTGGACTAGGGGGTACTCAACGCGTCGTCTCCCGATCAGTTGGATTGGGCCGAGGACCCCCATGGCCGTATACTCATGGGCCAGTCCGGACAGTTGCCGCATACAAGGAAGATTCCACAAGACTTGGCGATCAAGACAAAGACTCCTCCCCCACCGGCGTATTCGGCTAGGACTCTTGTTATCCTAGGCCTCTGGTGCATTATATAAACCGAGGCCAGGCTAGTCGATAGAGATACAACAACAATCATACCATAGGCTAGTTTCTAGGGTTTAGCCTCCTTGATCTCGTGGTAGATCTACTCTTGTAACCCACATCATCAATATTAATCAAGCAGGATGTAGGGTTTTACCTCCATCAAGAGGGCCCGAACCTGGGTAAAAACGTCGTGTCCCTCGTCTCCTGTTACCATCCGCCTAGACGCACAGTTCGGGACCCCCTACCCGAGATCCGCCGGTTTTGACACCGACATGTGCCCTGGTTCACCTGCGATCCATGGTCAACGTAAGCGTGCCCCTGTGGCATTAGCTGTACCCAGAGGTTGTTGCCATTGGAGACATTGGCGGGGCTCAGCGGTGGCTCGTAAGGGGTCTCGGCTTCATGTATATCCAATGCCCGGCCTGGTGTGGGGGATCGGCTGGGGCGCTCTCCCTACGCGTGCCTCAGGTCCATCGCGACGGGGACGTTGGCTTCCAGGCTGGCTACGCCAGAATTGCTGCCCGGCTGCCTCACGTTCCTGCCTTCTTGGGTTGCTCTCTGGTCCTGTCGACCAGGGGCCGACGCTCCTGCGCGGCCCCTGGGGATGTTGCTCGGAGCAGCCCCATGCTGAGGTGGCATGCTCGAAGGAGTGGGGGCTGCACCGTGAGGCTGGCCAGCGCCGAGAGGCTCTTATGGGGCCCTGGGAGGGGGCGCACGGTTGTGGCGGGGATGGGCGCGCACCCCTACCACAGCCTGCGACATGGGCAGGGCGCAGAATGTGCTGCTCCTCTGCACGCCGCGTCCAACAGCTCGTCAACCCGCTCCAGTAGGGTGTCACGGCTGCTTTCCAGCAGCCTGCACCTCAAGAGCTCCCGAGCCACGATGACCGCAGCCCGCATGTTTGCCTATTCCCTGTGCGTGTGCGGTGCGGTCGCTGCAGCGTAGCTTGCAGATCATGCGGCGGCGCGGTTGCGGCGCGGCGCTAAAGGGGATGGCTGCACCCCGCGCCCCCCGTGGCTGGCTGCCCCAGGTGGAGCGCGGGCCGTGAGCAGAGCGGAGTGGAGGTCCTCCTCATCGGCGGGTGCTGTCAAGGAGGCCCGGACAACCTTGTGCTCGACATGCGCCCTCGGGGCGTTGGCCATGGCATTGGTTGAGCAGTGGAGGACCGGTCGACGGAAGAGGAGATCCGACGCACCCCGACCTGGCGCGCCAAATGTCAGATTACGGGTTCTGCAAACCCTTGAAAGGTTCGAACTCTGGGGTGCATGTGGAGATCTCAACCTACCCAGCCTGCATACTCGCGATCCTCCTAAGCCTAGCGCGTCGGGCTTGAAGAGACAAAGAGACACAACAGTTTATCCTGGTTCGGGCCACCTTGCGGTGTAATACCCTACTCCAGCGTTTTGGTGGATTTCCTCGAGGGGCTGAGGATGAACTAGTACAATGGATGAACTGTCCTCCGGAGGTGAGGTGTTCTTGAGCTCAAGAGATCAGGTGAGGTGGTTGGGTGAGAGTGGATATCTTGCCCTTTCTCTCAACTTTTTCCCGGTCTATGGTGGTGGCTAAGTCCTATTTATAGTGGCCTTGGTCCTCTTCCCAAATGTTGGCAGGAAGGGATCCCACAATGGCCAGATTTTAAATGGGACAAGTAGTACAACTTATCCTGACTAAAGTGGTCTTCGCCTGCGAAAAGCCCCTTGTCGTGACACTACGGTAGGCTCGGTGATGACTTCCGTCCTGGTGGTCTTGGTCTTGTTGCACCAGAATGGAAACCTTTGGATGATTCCTTGGGACTCCGCGCCTGTGGCTTGCCTCCCTTGCACCGAGGAGGAAACTGGCACTCTGCGCCCGCTGGCGCCCACCTGGGCTTGGTTGTCATGGCTCACGTTAGCTGAGCCTCATGAGGTGCACCTTGCATAGAACTCTCCACCCCTCAGGAGCCAGACTGAAGAGGCCGATCCCCTCGGAGGTCTTGGTGCCGTCCTCCTCGCGAGGGTCTTGAGTCGTTGATGCTGAAGTCGGGCCGTACCAGGCCGTCAGTGGAGCCACGCCGTGGGCCGCGGGCAGGCAAGTCTGGATACCCCCATATCTAGAACGCCGACACCTTGAAATTTTAGTTAAGGGATCATCTTATAATGCTACCGCCGTACTAAGAAAATAAGATGCATAAAAGATAAACATCACATGCAATCAAAATATGTGACATGATATGGCCATCATCATCTTCTGCTTTTGATCTCCATCTCCAAAGGATCGTCATGATCTCCATCATCACTGGCTCGACACCTTGATCTCCATCGTAGTGTCATGGTCGTCTCGCCAACTATTGTTTCTACAACTATCGCTACTACTTAGTGATATAGTAAAGCAATTACATGGCATTTGCATTTCATACAATAAAGTGACAACCATAAGGCTCCTGCCAGTTGCCGATAACTTCTACAAAACATGATCATCTCATACAACAACATATATCACATCATGTCTTGACCATATCACATCACAACTTGCCCTGCAAAAACAAGTTAGACGTCCTCTACTTCGTTGTTGCAAGTTTTACGTGGCTGCTACGGGCTTCTAGCAAGAACCATTCTTACCTATGACACAAAAACCACAACGGTGATTTATCAAGTTTGTTGTTTTAACCTTCAACAAGGACCAGCCGTAGTCAAATTCAATTCAACTAAAGTAGGAGAAACTGACACCCGCCAGCCACCTTTATGCAAAACTAGTTGCATGCCTGTCGGCGGAACCAGTCTCATGAAGCAATCATGTAAGTTTAGTCCGGGACGCTTCATCCAACAATACGGCCAAATCAAAATAAGACATTGGTAGTAAGCAATATGACGATCACTACCCACAACTCTTTGTGCTCTACTCGTGCATATCATCTACGCATAGACCTGGCTCAGATACCACTGTTGGGAAACGTAGAATGCAATTTCAAAAAAATTCCTACGCTCACGCAAGATCTATCTAGGAGATGCATATCAACGAGAGGGGGAGAGTGTGTCTACATACCCTCGTAGACCGAAAGCGGAAGCATTTAACAACGCGGTTGGTGTAGTTGAACTTCTTCTCGTTCCGACCGATCAAGGACCGAACATACGTCACCTCCGAGTTCTACACACGTTCAGCTTGATGATGTCACTCGAACTCTTGATCATGTCGAGTGTCGAGGAAGTAGATGAGTTTTGTCAGCATGACAGTGTGGTGACGGTGATGGTGAAGTGATCAGCGCAGGGCTTCGCCTAAGCACTACGAGAATATGACCGGAGGCGTAAACTATGGAGGGGGCCGCCGCACACGGCTAACAATAGTTGATGTGTGTTCTAGGCGCGCCCTCCCCATGTATGTATAGGTGGGAGGGGGAGGGGAGCAGCCTTGGGGCGCCCCAAGTAGGAGGAATCCTACTTGGGGCCCTAGTCCAATTCGCCCCCCTTTCTTTATTACCGGAAGGGGGAAAAGGGAAGAGGGAAGGGAGGAAGGAAAGGGGGGGGGGCGAACCCCCTCTTCCTTATCCTATTCGGCCTCCTGCCTTAAGAGGGGGGGCGCCACCCCTTGTGGCCTGGTGTGCTCCCCTCTTATGGCCCATAAGGCCCATTATTCCCTCGGGGGGTTCCGGTAACCCCCTCGGTAGTTCGATAAATACTCGATACTACCCGGAACACTTCCAGTGTCCGAATACTATCATCCTATATATCAATTTTTATCTCTCGGCCATTCCAAGACTCCTCGTCATATCCGTGATCTCATCCGAGACTCCAAACAACATTTGGTCACCAAATCACATAACTCATATAATAGAAAATCGTCATCGAATGTTAAGCGTGCGGAACCTACGGGTTCAAGAACTATGTAGACATGACCAAGACACCTCTCCAGTCAATAACCAATAGCAGAACCTGGATGCTCATATTGGCTCCCACATATTCTACGAATATCTTTCTCGGTCGAACCATTACAACAACATAGGTTATTCCCTTTGTCATCGGTATATTACTTGCCCGAGATTTGATTGTCGGTATCTTCATACCTAGTTCAATCTCGTTACCGGCAAGTCTCTTTACCCGTTCCATAATGCATCATCTTGTAACTAACTAATTAGTCAGTTTGCTTGCAAGGCTTCTTATGATGTGTATTACCGAGAGGGCCCAGAGATACCTCTCCGATACTCGGAGTGACAAATCCTAATGTTGATCTATGCCAACCCAACAAACACCTTCGGAGATGCCTATAGAGCATCTTTATAATCACCCAGTTATGTTATGACGTTTGATAGCACACAAGGTATTCCTCCGGTATCCGGGAGTTGCATAATCTCATAGTCAGAGGAATGTGTATATGACATGAAGAAAGCAATAGCAATAAAACTGAACGATCATAATGCTAAGCTAATGAATGGGTCTTGTCCATCACATCAGTCTCCTAATGATGATACCGCTCATCAAATGACAACACATGTCTATGGTTAGGAAACTTAACCATCTTTGATTAATGAGCTAGTCTAGTAGAGGCTTACTAGGTACACGGTGTTTTGTCTATGTATCCACACATGTATCAAGTTTCCAGTTGATACAATTCTAGCCTGAATAATAAACCTTTATCATGAATAAGGAAATATAAAATAACAACTTTATTATTGTCTCTAGGGCATATTTCCTTCAACGATAACATTGAAGTGGTGACCAAGTACAGGAGGCACGACGACATCTTCTCTCTGAACATCTAGGAGAGCTCTTTATTGGGCATGCTGGTTTGGTTACGACTATGTCTTACTGGTTCGGTTGAAAACTACTTAGTTTAAGTGTCATACTATGTTGAGAACTACTTGATTTGGTTTCAACCTATGTTGATATGCTATCTATTTGTGTCTCTTTCTTTTGTTCTGCCTGCCTAGTGTGCTGGTAACCTCATGCTACTTGTGAGTTGCGTTGGGATTTCCATGAAGAGGAGAGGATGATGTGGTACAATAGAGATAAGTATTTCCCTCAGTTAGGAACCAAGGTTATCAATCCAGTAGGAAAATGAAGCAACACCTCGTTAATATCACTGGCGCACAAACAACAAATCCTTGCAACCCAACGTGAACAAGGGGTTGTCAATCCCTTGACGGTTACGAGCAAGATTAAATTGTATGGTATTTTACAGATAGATTGGACAAAAATACAAAGTAATATAAATAAAGAAAAATTGCAACAAGGTATTTTTAGGATTTTTATATGATAAAAGATAGACCCGGGGGCCATAGTTTTCACTAGAGGCTTCTCTCGAGAAAATAGCATATGGTGGGTAGACAAATTACTGTTGGACAATTGATAGAAAAGCAAATAATTATGACGGTATTCAAGGCAATGATCATGTATATAGGCATCATGTCCGAGACAAGTAGACCGAAATGATTCTGCATTTACTACTATTACTATCGACCGCTATCCAACATCCATCTAGAGTATTAAGTTCATAAAGAATGGAGTAACGTCTTAAGCAAGATGACATGATGTAGACAAACTCACACATGAATAAACCCCATCTTTTTACCCTTAATAGCAACGATACATACGTGTCATGTCCCGTTCTGTCACTGGGATTGAGCACCGCAAGATCGAATCCATTACAAAGCACATCTTCACATTGCAAAATAAATCAATCTAGTTGGCTAAACCAAATCAATAGATGGGGGAAGAAATACGAAGCTATAAAAATCTGGCATAAAAGAGTTCAGAGAAAACTCGAATAATATTCATGGATAAATTTGATCATAAACTCACAATTCATCAGATCCCAACAAACACACCGGAAAAAGAATTACATGGGATAGAACTCTAAGAACATCAAGGAGAACATTGTATGGAAGAACATCGATAGAGAAGAAGCCATCTAGATACTGACTATGGACCCGTAGGTCTTTGGTAAACTACTTACACATCATCGAAAGGGCAGCAAGGTTGATGTAGAGCCCCTCTGTGATTGATTCCCCTTCCAGCAGAGTGCCAAAAGGGTCCCCAAATGAGATCTCTCGAGAACAGATGCTTGCGGCGGCGGAAAAAGTATTTCGTGGACTCCCCTATTAGTTTTCTGATTTTTGAGAATTTATAGAGGTGAAGTTAGGTTAAACGGAGCCAGGTGTGCCCCACAAGCTACCAGGGCGCGCCCTGGTGCCTTGTGGGCTACTGCTCCATCTTCTCGTCCCCTCCCGAAGCTTCCAAGGTCTTCTTATCGCCAGAAAAAAAATCTCCAAAAAGTTTCGTGGCTTTTGGAATTCGTTTGGTACTAATATTCTGCAAAGTCAAAAACAGGCAACAAACAACAACTGACACTGGACACTAAGCTAATAGGCTAGTCCAAAAAATGATATACAATTGCTTGTAAGTGTATGTAAAACATCCAAGATTGAAACTATAATAGCATGGAACAATAAAAAATTATAGATACATTGGAGAGTATCACCTCACCACCTCCAAGAGGAGGTTGCCAAACAACATGTGGTGCATGTAACCATACACCATGGCTTGTGTTCCTACCTAAACAAGCGGGCAACCAAACAACCTACCTTTCATTTTGCCCCACGCAGGCTAGAGGGTATGAAGGCAACCAAGCAATATGCAGATGTTGGTTTTTTGCCTGTTTACCCTCAGCCAGGCTCAGCTGAGACACAAATGCAATGAAGTGAAAAGTAGATACAGCAACCAAACACGCCCGAGGTGTATAAGATTGACCACTTTGTGAAACTCGGGTCTCGTCGTCTCCATCCTGTCCTTGTTTACTAGTCTCGCTCATATTTTGGGTCATATTTTGACCATTGTTTAAGCTAATAAAATTTAAGTTATGCGTAGCAACAAATAATATCATCGTAAACTATATTTAAATACAAATCCAATATTATAATTTTTAGCGACATTCATTAACATATTGCTAGTCAAATGTGTGACCAAAATTTGACCTGAAATATGATGAGAACTAAAACCGGGATGGAGGTAGTAGGAAGCTTAGGCTGGTAATAGTGGGAAGTAACTTAGAGTAGTAACATGCATATGTTACTCGCGTATGTTACCGCCTTCATAGTGAGTAGTAACGTATGTGTTGTGTCATGCAAACCTTCATTTATTTAGATATATAGACTCGTTTTGTCTCGAGGTGCGTTATATTATAGTAACATATTATGTTATCACAAACCTCTCTCATTAACTACTTGCCGCATAAGCAAATTTGTCTTGGAGTGCGTTATGTGACTAACTAAGTTCCTCCCACTATGACCAGCCTTAGCCTTGTTGCTCAGTTCGAGGGAAAGATGGATAGCATGAAAAGGTGCTAACTTTCTTTTTGGGTAAGGGCAGGGAAGGTTTCCCCCTTCGCTTAAGGACATAGTTCTTCTGAATTATTTCTATACCCCTTTGATGTTGCAGCCTCTAACTCTCGTGGGTAAACTCCAACTTGATTAGTTAGAACTTCTCTTCCTTAACTCATGAACCTATCTATCTTCTTATTTTTCAGAGATAGGGATTTGCTATTCTCATGGATTGCTCATATTTATTTACCCCATTGAATAGTTTTTGCCTTGTTTCTATAGCACCGTAAACTTACTTCGTAGAGAGCAAATACATTATTGGCTTGTTTGATCGGATTCATACAGCTTAACCAGGTCCTCGTGGTGCAAAAAATGGGTGTTTGGCTGACTGGGCTGCATTTGTTTTTGAGCCCACATGGAACTTAAAAGAAATTCCAGGCATGGCTGAGGGGAGCAGCCGAATTGGTAGTTTTACGTGAGCCAGGCTTGGGCGAGTCACATGTGCCCCTCGCTTGCATGCATTGGGAAGCACATTAGACCATCGGACAGCTCGTAACTCCTACCCTCTGTCCCATCACTCCCAACTCTCATTCACACCACACCCCCTCTCTCTTTCACCGCCCCTTCATGCTCTCATATGGCAGACCCATAGCCGTGCCACCCTTGCCCACATCATCGCCGCAACAATGCCATCCAAGACTGATGGGTGGTCGGCCTCGCCCGACCGACATTGACCTGATGTCGGTAGTCCGGTGCCGTCCCCGTACAAGGCCAGGATGCGGATAATGAACATTGATCCACCGCGTGCTCTGGCTCTAGAGGTAGTCATTTGGGGTGCGACAACGACGGCAAAGGGAAGCTTGTTGGCTGCGATGACCGCAACCATGACCAATAGTTTATTTTACCCTTGTATGAGGGTTTTCTCCCCTGGCTCCGGGGAAAAGGTGAGGGGAGCATGGCCTAAGCATTGACGACGGCACCCTTGTTCTCTACCACGCGTGTCACGAGGAGCATGATGAAGTTGCAAGGGTTGTCGGCGGCACCCCAATGGTCGGGTCATCCGCATCGGTCGGACCCCTATTCCCGCTGGGGTTTAGCCCACTGTCGGCGATCCCTTCACCGACAACTGCTCCGATAAGCGTTTGTTCCTCGTGCCCTCGTTAGTAGTTAGGGTGTTTTCCTATGTCCGAATCGATTGTATTTAATTGCACTGGATTTGGTTGGATTGGATTTGATTCAACTTGATCTGTATCCAATCGATTGTGGGTGAATTACAGCCATGCTAGATTGGTATTTAGGGTGTTCTTGGTACAATGGTAATGTTGTTTACAGTGTTCTTTCTACTGCTTAGGGTGTCCTTGGTACAATCACTAGTGCAGAATTGGAGTACAACACTGGTTCGTAAAGCCCTTTAGTGCCTGTTCTGTAACCGACACTAGAGGGTGGGGACTAAAGGTCCCCCCTTTAGTAGCGGTTCTGCACGAACCGCCGCTAAAGGGCCACCACGTGGCACGTGCCAGCGCCGGGGGTGGGGAGCCCTTTACTACCGGTTGGTAACACCAACCGGTACCAAAAGGTTTGGGTGGTTTTGGGTTTATTATTATTTATTTTCCCTTTAATTTTGTGTTTTCCATTTAATTCTTTTTCGTTTGCTGGTATTTTATGATACTACATATTGTACACGTTATGCATATATATAAATAGAATTTCTCGTAGAACCGATCATATATATATATATATCATCGAATGTCTCACAACCACCATTATTCACACACATACATACACACACACACACAATTAGGTATATATACAATTTCTCCTACATGTTGCCTTTAGAGCCAGTGGCATTTGCCTTGGTGCCTTCGGAGCACGATGACAATTGGGAGTGGTTCATGGGGGCGGTAGCGGTTAATAGTACTCTCCGTTGGGATCTATGACCTGGTCGAGCAAAAATCCCACTATTTCCTCTTGAAGTGCTCGTATGCGCTCCTTTGGTAGGAGCGTCTCTCTCACCTCATTGAACTGTTAAGAAGGAGATCAATATGCATGCATATTATTTCTGTGACTAGATATCGATAATGATGTAAAAATGTGAATAGTATTCTGTCAAACGTACCCATAGTTGTCTATCAGATTTGGTCCTTTCAGACGCCATCATGCGAATGCTCTCGCAAACTAGTATGCACACACTTCAGTCCCCTTCGCCTGCTTCAGGGCCTTTACGAGAATAGAATTTAATCAGATAATAATTAATCAATATAATTAATGGTATTGAAACTAGAATTAAAAAGATGGTAGCTAGCTAGTACTACTTAATTAATTATACCTTGGGTCGAAACCAATACAGCTTTTCTTCCATTCACCTGGAACCTCTTTCCTGAACTTTGCCCAAGCCCTGCCCGCCGGCAAAGAAAATGAATAAACGAGTTATTAAATAGTTGATATCAGGAAATGACAAACTAAAGAGGCCAACATATAGTTAATAATGATTGAAATTACCTGTCGACTATCCCCTTCAAGATTGAGTAGTCACTTTGTCGTTTAAGTAGCGAGTCCAGTACTTCAACTATTCCTTTGTCAACTTTAATGACTAACAAGATCCAATGGTAACTGCATGCACTCACGTTTGCATGTCTTAATTAAGAGGGCATATTTTTTAACATCTAGCTAGCTAGTAAGCAAAAGCAGAATTTGTAGTACAAGACAGTGTGACTCGCCGGAAGTTGTAATGAAGTCGTATATCTTCATTGGTATTGAAGCGCTTCAAGAACTATAGCATGTTTTTCTCCACATCGTTTTTATACCATGCATATGTCCATGTTTCTTCACTAATGGTATTTGGGTCAATGAACCCAATGCCATAGCATCCAGCTTTCTCATTTCATACATCTTCATCCTGCATAATACCACAGAAAAGAATATAGTGAAGATAATTACAGGTAATGATCGATCAATGAGCACTACAACTAGCTTGAGACTTAAATTACAGAAAGAAATCACTTACAGACAATAGCAACTGACGAGAGCTTTATCGAGTGCTTCTTGATTGAATAACTGTCATAATTCTGAATACTCAATGGTCAGAGCTAGCTTATGGAGGTAATGCTCTTCCTTGACTTTCACCATGAGGGACTCTCGATTCGAACTCTTGGTAATTTTCATGTACCAATCATGCAATTCATACATTCTCGTTGGGAGGTTCTTGATCTCCTCAGGCTTGACCAAAGGTTGGCCGCGGACATATTCTGGTTTTATGTCCTCCTCTCTAAGCAGAGACATGGGCTCAATCTCGAAGAGTTGTCCAACAGAGATACCGGGAATTTCAGCCTGCCTTCTATGCTCGTCGGTTATTACCAGCTGACCGGTGCCGGTACTCTCATGTGTTGGTACAACAAGCGGGGAGATCGATTGCTCCGCCTGTTCTCCTAGCTGGGGAACGGTTTTCCTGCATTTTTGGCCAGCTGCTTGGCTCAAGCTCGAGCTCGACTCCTTTTGTCGTGCTCGATGTGCCTTCCTGATTTGGCGCTCATAGTCTGAGTCAACAGGCTTGGGAGCTGGTGCTTTATCCATATGAATAAAGTGGTCAATCTTATCCTCAAGCACTTTCTCCCTTGGCGGCGGTGGCGGTTTCAGTCCAAAATGGGCGTCCACTTGGGCCTTCACTATGGCTTTGTTTTGCTCCTCGGTCATGTCGTAAGGCCTCTACGGAAGCGGCCCAAGGCTTGGACCATATTGAAATTGCTTGCCTCCGCCTATACCTCTTGTACTACCTCGACTTGTAGCACTACGCACCATAGTTGCGGCGGCTCTCCTCCGCGATTGCTGAGGCAGTGGAGATGGCTGACGTGGTGTCGAACTTGGAGGAGTGGCACACGTTGGTGGACTTGGAGGAGGAGGAGTGGCCTCACGTGTTGCTGAGTTGAAGCAGGAGGAGTGGCCTCACGCGTTGGCTGAGTTGAAGCAGGAGGAGTGGCCTGAAGCTATGCCGAACTTGGAGGAGCGGGAGTCGTCTGCTCCTCGTCACCTCCTGGAATGTCAAGCTCTAGCTGACACAGTGTCGGTGGCCTTCGAAAGATGATGCAATCCTTTCTCCATAGGATGATACGATGTATGGACTCTCCCAGTGTGTGCTACTCGTCACCTCTAGGAATGTCAACCTGTAGCCCTGAATATTGGCCCACCACCTCATCAACCACGACATGATCATAGCCGGCTAGAATCGGGTTGCAATGGAAGGTTGCTCCGGGGGGATTTGCATAAGCAACGGTGTCCGCCACCTTCACAGATATGTTCTTTATTTTGAAGTGTAGCTCACAGTTAGTGTTCTCCATGATGTCATCCACAGAGTATCTATCCAGCAGTGCGTCGCCCGGGACGAAACCCACGCTGCTTCTCGGCATGGATGGGACGGTGTTATCCAATGCTGGATCATCCACTAGCTGATGCTGCTGCTGAGACCCCCTTTCCTGGCTAAGTGAGTCGATCTGCTGTTGCTGCCGCTGGAATTTGAGTGCCAAGTCCGTGTGCGCTGATTCTAGGCCTTGAAGGCGTTCTGCTTCCTGCTTCCTCTTCTCGTCCTCCAGCTTCTTCTACTTCCCCTCCTCCATCTTCCTTCTCGCACGGCTTCTGTAGTCGGCGTTCTAGTCCAAAAAGCCCTCATACCACGGAACAACGCCCTTGCCTCGTGTTCCTCCTGGGTGTTCAGGATTTCCCAGGGTGCGCGTAAGCTCGTCGTTCTTTCTGTTGGGCGTGAACACCCCCTTTCGAGCATCTTCTATTGCTTCAAGTAACTTAACTTCGGCTCCTTTAAGACATGCCTTCTTTGAAACCTGGCCTGTCTTCGGGTCCAACGCCCCCCGTGCGCATAGAACCAAGTTTTGCACCTGGGTGGGGCAGCTCAATGTAACCGGAGTGACTTGTGCAGCCTGCATCTCTTGCTTAGACTTATCCCACTTAGGTATTGCCACCACGTAGCCACCTGGCCCCAGCCTATGGAATTGCTCCTTTTTGCGGCATTGGCCTTGTTTTTTCTAGACCATTCCTTACATAATTTTGATTCCTTGAATTTCACAAAAGCGGGACAGTGTTCTCTTTGCTTCTCAAGTGTTCCCTTGAATTCTAGAGTCTTCTTTCCTCCTTTGACTTAGTTGGCCCATACAGTTTTCTTGTGGTTGTTGAATGCAATTGCCATCTTCCTAAGAGCAGCGTCCTTGACTTTCTCCACATCTGCAGCTGTGAAATGATCTGGTAGGGTGAAATGTTCCATGAGTTTTTCCCAAAGCAGAGTTTTTGCTCTATCGTCGACAAAAGTAAGATCTGGACGTTTCTTTGCTGGCTCTTTCCATTCTTGAAGGGAGATCGGGAGTTGGTCCTTCATAAGAACTCCGCACTGACGAACGAACTTGTTCGCAATGTTCTTAGGCGCTAGTGGTCCGCCATTAGTTTTGATGGCATCGATGTTGTACTTCAGGCCCTCCTTCAACTTTTTGCCTGGGCCTCCCACTCTGCCTATAGAAGATTTGCTCGATCCGGAGGGCTGAAAGAAGAAAGATCGATTCGTTAATATATCTTCAAATCATTTAAAACATGTGATGATCACCAGATGTCTGCTTATATAAATATACCTCACCGATCTTTGTTATTTCAAGATCAACATTTTCTTCGCCATCATAATCATAGTCGTCCATGGCTTCATCAATTCGGTCGTCGCGATTGAATACCATATCATCACCCTCCTCGGTATTGTTCAGATATTGGGAGCTGTCATCTTCTTCATTTCGATCATCTGGCCCGCGAAGGGAGCGTATGATCTTGAACAGGGCCTCTTCTCCCTCTCTGCCGGTATTGTACGCCATAGCTATATTTAACTAATCCAGAAGAAATATAAAACAATTTAGTATTCAAATTACAATGCATGCATGCAATCAATAAGGAAATCCTGAATCATAATACATAATATGCATCGTCTCGAATAATATATAATCTCGAATACATCGTCTCGAATATTATATATCGAATACATTACTAGCTAGCTAGCTAATAAAGATCGAATACTACAGAATAATCTAGGCCACTCACGGTTCCTGAGGTGCGGGCGGTGGACACCCAAAGAGAAGGAACCATCACAGGATCATAGCTCCGGTCATCTCCCCAAAGAACCTGCCAGGTATTGGAGAACCTGACGTCCATAGCAGCCATGTAGCGACGGACGTGCTCGTCCTCCTCCCTGACACGGCGACGCACCACCTCCATCGGGGCTGGCTCCCTCCGCACCGAAAGTGGCCCACGGGAACGCCACCAAAGGAGCTCAGGGTCGACGACGGGACCCGGGGGCGGGTTCCTCACCAAGCGGTGAGCCCCTGAAGGTAGCACCTCCCAGTGCCAGCCCGGTGGAGCCCAGTCCCGGACATGGGTCCTCTGAAGCAGGACGTCGTCACGAACGGGTCGACGGCGAGGATGCGGGCCGGGCATCGTTGAGAACAAATACTATATGCCGCAAAAGTAACATTTTTTAAATGATTGGATTGTGATTTCTTATATGCAAATTCTAAATTTCTATAACTAAAATTATAAGAAACTAAAAAAACATCGATCATCGTCTAACAATATGAAATTAATCTAATTCATCTAGCTAAAACTACGTCTTGAGCTTGCGTTGGTTTTCCTTGAAGAGGAAAGGGTGATGCAGCAATAGTAGCGTAAGTATTTCCCTCAGTTTTTGAGAACCAAGGTATCAATCCAATAGGATGCTCCTCAAAAGTCCCACGCACCTACACAAACAAACAAATAAATCGCAACCAACGCGATAAAGGGGTTGTCAATCCCTTCATGGCCACTTGCGAAAGTGAGATCTGATAGAGATAGTATGATAAGATAAATATATTTTTGGTATTTTATAATATAGATTGGAAAAGTAAAGATGCAAATAAAAGTAAATTGAAAGCTCATATGATAAAAGATACACCCGGGGGGCATAGGTTTCACTAGTGGCTTCTCTCAAGACAGCATAAGTATTACGGTGGGTGAACAAATTACTGTCAAGCAATTGACAGAAAAGCGAATAATTATGAGATTATCTAGGCATGATCATGTATATAGGCATCACGTCCGCAACAAGTAGACCAACTCCTGCCTGCATCTACTACTATTACTCCACACATCGACCGCTATCCAGCATGCATCTAGAGTATTAAGTTCATAAGAACAGAGTAATGCATTAAGAAGGATGACATGATGTAGAGGGATAAACTCATGCAATATGATATAAACCCCATCTTTTTATCCTCGATGGCAACAATACAATACGTGCCTTGCTGCCCCTGCTGTCACTGGGAAAGGACACCGCAAGATTGAACCCAAAGCTAAGCACTTCTCCCATTGCAAAAAAGATCAATCTAGTAGGCCAAACCATACTGATAATTCAAAGAGACTTGCAAAGATAACTCAATCATACATAAAAGAATTCAGAGGAGATTCAAATATTTCTCATAGATAAACTTGATCATAAACCCACAATTCATCGGATCTCGATAAACACAGCGCAAAAAGAGTTACATCAAATAGATCTCCACAAGAGAGGGGGAGAACATGGTATTGAGATCCAAAAAGAGAGAAGAAGCCATCTAGCTAATAACTATGGACCCGAAGGTCTGTGGTAAACTACTCACAACCCATTGGAGGGGCTATGGTGTTGATGTAAAAGCCCTACATGGTCGATTCCCCCTCCAGCGGAACGCCGGCGAAGGCTCCAAGATGGATTCTTGTAGATACAGAAGGTTACGGCGGTGGAAATTGTGTTTAGGTGGCCCCCTGGATGTTTTCAGGGTACGTGGGTATATATAGGAGCAAGAAGTACGTCGGTGGTCGCCCGAGGGGCCCACAAGACAGGGGGGCGCCCAGCAGGGGGGCGCGCCCTCCACCCTCATGGCCGCCTCGGCAGCTTCTTGACTTGCACTCCAAGTTCTCTGGATCATGTTTGTTCCAAAAAGATCGCTCCCGAAGGTTTCATTTCGTTTGGACTCCGTTTGATATTACTTTTCTTCAAAATACTGAAATAGGCAAAAAAACAGGGCTAGGCCTCCGCTTAGTAGGTTAGTCCCAAAAATGATATAAATGTGCAAAATAAAGCCCATAAACATCCAAAACGGGTAATATAATAGCATGGAACAATAAAAAATTATAGATACGTTGGAGACGTATCAAGCATCCCCAAGCTTAATTCCTGCTCGTCCTCGAGTAGGTAAATGATAAAAACAGAATTTTTGATGTGGAATGCTACCTAACATAATTCTCAGTGTAATTTTCTTTATTGTGGCATGATTGTTCCGATCCAAATGATTCAAGATAAAAGCTTATAAAACATAAAAATAATAATACTTCGAAGCATACTAACAAATAATCATGTCCTATCAAAATAGCATAGCCAAAGAAAGCTTATCCCTACCAAATCATATAGTTAGGCCATGCTTCATTTTCATTACACAAAATACTCCCATCATGTACAACCCCGATGACGAGCCGAGCAATTGGTTCATACTTTTTAATGCGCTTCAGCTTTTTTCAACTCTCACGCAATACATGAGCGCAAGCCATGGACATAGCACTATGGTGGTATATGGTGGTGGTTGTTAGGACAAAAAGGGAGTAGTCTCACATCAACTAGGTGTATCAACGGGCTATGGAGATGCCCATTAATAGATATCAATGTGAGTGAGTAGGGATTGCCATGCAACAGATGCACTAGAGCTATAAATGTATGAAAGCTCAACAAAAGAAACTAAGTGGGTGTGCATCCAACTTGCTTGCTCACAAAGACCTAGGGCATTTTGAGGAAGCCCATCATTGGAATATACAAGCCAAGTTCTATAATAAAAAATTCCCACTAGTATATGAAAGTGACAACATAGGAGACTCTCTATCATGAAGATCATGGTACTATTTTGAAGCACAAGTGTGGAAAAGAGATAGTAGCAATTGTCCCTTCTCTCTTTTTCTCTCTTTTTATTTTTTTTCTTTTTTTCTTTTTTTCTTTTTTTTTCTTTGGCCTTTCTTTGGTCTTTCTCTTTTTTTTCTTTTAAAGTCCGAAGTCTCATCCCGACTTGTGGGGGAATCATATTCTTCATCATCCTTTCCTCACTGGGACAATGCTCTAATAATAAAGATCATCACACTTTTATTGATTTACAACTCAAGAATTACAACTCAAAGCTAGAAAAAGATATGACTCTATATGAATGCCTCCGGCGGTGTACCGGGATATGCAATGAATCAAGAGCGACATGTATGAAAATTATGAAGGTGGCCTTGCCACAAATACGATGTCAACTACATGATCATGCAAAGAGCAATATGACAATGATGATGCGTGTCACAATAACGGAACGGTGGAAAGTTGCATGGCAATATATCTCGGAATGACTATGGAAATGCCATAATAGGTAGGTATGGTGGCTGTTTTGAGGAAGGTAAATAATGGGTGCATGATACCGGCGAAAGTTGCACGATATAAAAGAGGCTAGCTGAGTGGAAGGGTGAGTGTGTGTATATCCATGGACTCACATTAGTCATAAAGAACTCATATACTTATTGCAAAAGTCTACTTAGCCCTCGAAGCAAAGTACTACTATGCATGCCCCTAGAGGGCTATATTGGAAGGAAAAGACCATCGCTCGTCCCCGTCTGCCACTCATAAGGAAGACACTCAAAAGAGCACCTCATGCAACAAATTTGTCACACAACTTTTCCATACGTGCATGCTACGGGACTTGCCAACTTTAACACAAGTATTTATCAATTTCATAATTACCCACTAGCATGACCCTAACATTACTACCTTTATATCTCAAAACAATTATCAAGCACCAAATTGATCCTAGTGTTTAATGCACTTTCTATGATAGTTTTTATTATACCCAAATTGGATGCTCATCATTCTAGGACCAAATTCATAACCATAGCAAATACCATGCTGTTCTAAGAGACTCTCAAAATAATATAAGTGAATCGTGAGAGACTAGCAATTTCTTCAAAATTAAGCCACCGCCGTGCTCTAAAATATATAAGTGAAGCACTGGAGCAAAAACTATCTAGCTCAAAAGATATAAGTGAAGCACATAGAGTATTCTAATAATTTTCAATCTAATAGGATTCTCCCAAAAGGTGTGTACAGCAAAGATGATTGTGGTAAACTAAAAAGCAAATACTAATATCATACACGACGCTCCAAGCAAAACACATATCATGTGGCGAATAAAAATATAGCTCCAAGTAAAGTTACCAATGAACGAAGACGAAAGAGGGGATGCCTTCCGGGGGCATCCCCAAGCTTAGGCTTTTGGATATTCTTGAATATCTTGGGGTGCCATGTGCATCCCCAAGCTTAGGCTTTTGCCACTCCTTATTCCATAGTCCATTAAATCTTTACCCAAAACTTGAAAATTGCACAACACAAAACTCAACAGGAAATCTCATAAGCTCTGTTAGTGAAAGAAAACAAAACCACCACATAAGGTACTGTAATGAACTCATTCTTTATTTATAATGGTGTTAAACCTACTGTATTCCAAGTTCTCTATGGTTCATACCACTTAATACTAGCCATAGATGCATCTAAATAAGCAAACAACACACGAAAGGCAGAATCTGTCAAAAACAGAACAGTCTGTAGTAATCTGTAACTAACACAAACTTCTGGAACTCTAAAAATCCTACCAAAATAGGAAGTCCTGTAAAATTTGTCTATTGATCTACAGCAAAAAGAATCAATGCAAAATCACGTTTCTGTGATTTATTGAAGTTTTTCTCGTGAGCGCAAATTTTCTGTTTTTCAGCAGTCATAGGTTATCCTATAGGTTCTACTTGGCGCAAACACTAATTAAAGCATGAAAACACATCTAAACATAAAGTAGATGCAAAATTTATTACTAAACAGGAACAAAAAACACAAATAAAATTGGGTTGCCTCCCAACTAGCGCTGTTGTTTAACGCCCCTAGCTAGGCATTAATAATTTCAATGATGCTCACATGAAAGACAAGAATTGAAGTGAAAAGAGAGCACCATGAAACATGTGATAAACACATCTAAGTCTAACATACTTCCTATGCATAGGCATCTTATAGGCAAAAAAATTATCATAGCAAGCAACTAGCATATGCAAGGAAGCGGAAAGAAACAATAGCAATCTCAACATAACGAGAGGTAATTTAATAATATGAAAATTTCTACAACCATATTTTCCTCTCTCATAATAGTAACATGTGGGATCATAAGCAAATTCAACAAAATATCTATCACATAAAATATTTTCAACATGATCCACATGCACGCGAAGTTGACACTCTTCCAAAATAGTGGGATTAACATTAACTAAAGTCATGACCTCTCCAAACCCACTTTTATCAAAAAATTCATAAGATTGAACATACTCCAAATATTTGGGATCTAAAGTTGACACTCTTCCAAACCCACTTTCAATATTATTGCAAACACTATTATCAATCTCATATTCATCATGGGGCTTAAACAAATTTTCAAGATCATAAGAAGAATCACCCCAATCATGCTCATTGCAACAAGTAGTAGACATAGCAAGACTAGCATCCCCAAGCTTAGGGTTTTGCATATTATTACCACAATTGACATCAAGAGCATTTATATTAAAATCATTGCAATCATGCTTTTTATTCAAGGAGCCATCGTGAATCTCTTCATAAATTACTTCATCACAATTTTCGGATTCACGAATTTCAACCAAAACTTCATAAAGATAATCTAGTGCACAAAACTCACTAGCAATTGGTTCAACATAATTGGATCTCTTAAAGAGATTAGCAAGTGGATGAGGATCCATAAACCTTTAGCAAGCGAAGATGCAAGCGAATGTACATGGAGACACAAGATTGAACGGAAGAGGGGCGAATTAAATGGCAAGGGTGAAGTGGGGGAGAGGAAAACGAGAGGCAAATGGAAAATAATGTAAATGCGAGGGAGATGAGTTTGTGATGGGTACTTGGTATGTCTTGACTTGAGCGAAGACCTCCCCGGCAACGGCGCCAGAAATCCTTCTTGCTACGTCATGAGCTTGAGTTGGTTTTCCTTGAAGAGGAAAGGGTGATGCAGCAATAGTAGCGTAAGTATTTCCCTCAGTTTTTGAGAACCAAGGTATCAATCTAGTAGAAGGCTCCTCAAAAGTCCCACGCACCTACACAAACAAATAAAGAACTCGCAACCAACATGATAAAGGGGTTGTCAATCCCTTCACGGCCACTTGCGAAAGTGAGATCTGATAGAGATAGTATGATAAGATAAATATACTTTTGGTATTTTATAATATAGATTGGAAAAGTAAAGATGCAAATAAAAGTAAATTGAAAGCTTATATGATAAAAGATAGACCCAGGGGCCATAGGTTTCACTAGTGGCTTCTCTCAAGATAGCACAAGTATTACGGTGGGTGAACAAATTACTGTCAAGCAATTGACAGAAAAGCAAATAATTATGAGATTATCTAAGCATGATCATGTATATAGGCATCACGTCCGCAACAAGTAGACCGACTCCTGCCTGCATCTTCTACTATTACTCCACACATCGACCACTATCCAGCATGCATCTAGAGTATTAAGTTCATAAGAACAGAGTAACGCATTAAGAAAGATGACATGATGTAGAGGGATAAACTCATGCAATATGATATAAACCCCGTCTTTTTATCCTTGATGGCAACAATACAATACGTGCCTTGCTGCCCCTGCTGTCACTGGGAAAGGACACCGCAAGATTGAACCCAAAGCTAAGCACTTCTCCCATTGCCAGAAAGATCAATCTAGTAGGCCAAACCAAACTGATAATTCGAAGAGACTTGCAAAGATAACTCAATCATACATAAAAGAATTCAGAGGATATTCAAATATTTCTCATAAATAAACTTGATCATAAACCCACAATTCATCGGATCTCGATAAACACACCACAAAAAGAGTTACATCAAATAAATCTCCACAAGAGAGGGGGAGAACATGGTATTGAGATCGAAAAAGAGAGAAGAAGCCATCTAGCTAATAACTATGGACCCGAAGGTTTGTGGTAAACTACTCACAACTCGTCGGAGGGGCTATGGTGTTGATGTAGAAGCCCTCCGTGGTCGATTCCCCCTCCGGCGGAGCGCCGGCGAAGGCTCCAAGATGGGATCTCACGGATACAGAAGGTTACGGCGGTGGAAATTGTGTTTCGGTGGCCCCCTGGATGTTTTCAGGGTACGTGGGTATATATAGGAGGAAGGAGTACGTCGGTGGCCGCCCGAGGGGCCCACGAGACAGGGGCGCGCCCAGCAGGGGGGGCGCGCCCTCCACCCTCGTGTCCGCCTCGGCAGCTTCTTGAATTGCACTCCAAGTCCTCTGGATCACGTTTGTTCCAAAAAGATCGCTCCCGAAGGTTTCATTCCGTTTGGACTCCGTTTGATATTCCTTTTCTTCGAAATACTAAAATAGGCAAAAAACAGCAATATGGGCTGGGCCTCCGGTTAGTAGGTTAGTCCCAAAAATGATATAAATGTGTATAATAAAGCCCACAAACATCCAAAATGGGTAATATAATAGCATGGAACAATCAAAAATTTTAGATACGTTGGAGACGTATCAGTGCGCGCTGGCGCAGGTGGGGTGCGGGCAAGTTTAGACCCACCTCGCTAGCCGAGGGGCGCCCACACTTGTTTAAAAGCCCCGGTGAGGGAGTCCTGGATTAGGGGGTATCTGGACAGCCGGACTATATACTTTGGTCGGACTGTTGGACTATGAAGATACAAGATTGAAGACTTCATCCCGTGTCCGGATGGGACTCTCCTTTGCGTGGAAGGCAAGCTTGGCGATTCAGATGTGTAGATCTCCTTCTCTGTAACCGACTCTGTGTAACCCTAGCCCCCTCCGGTGTCTATATAAACCGGAGGGTTTAGTCCGTAGGACAACAACAATCATAATCATAGGCTAGCTCCTAGGGTTTAGCTTCTATGATCAATCAAGATCAATCAAGCAGGAAGTAGGGTATTACCTCCGTCGAGAGGGCGCAAACCTGGGTAAACATCATGTCCCCAGCCTCCTGTTACCATTAGCCTTAGACGCACAGTTCGGGACCCCCTACCCGAGATCCGCCGGTTTTGACACCGACATTGGTGCTTTCATTGAGAGTTCCACTGTGCCGTCGCAACAAGGATTGATGGCTCCTTCAATCATCTTCAACAACACAGTCCAAGGGGAGGTTTTTCCTCCCAGACAGTTCTTCGCATTCGGCGGCTTCGCACTGCGGGCCAATTCGCTTGGCCACCTGGAGCAGATCAACAGCTACGCCCCTGGCCACCAGGTCAGGTTCAGAAACCTAAACTACATTGCCGACATTCGCGGAAACTCGATCTTCAGCGGATTCGAGCCCATGTCAGGTGCGCCGGACAGTCCCGACAAGCATGGACTAGATCTTCCATTGGACAGTACTCGGGTTATCGCGCCTGCGGCTGCTCCGGGAAACAATCTGGAGTAGACTGTGCCATCCGAGGACAGGTGGATGGACCCCACCATGAAGGTAGCGCACTCATCAGCCTTGGGGCCGAACACTTCTCCCACCTCCTATGAGGTCGGTACCCTCAGACCCTTGGACTCATCTCCAGCTACAGGATCCGAACCGCGTGTGCCCGTGCCTATCAAATCCGATTGGGCACCAGTCATGGAGTTCACCTCCACGGATATTTTTCAGCACTCGCCCTTGGGCAATGTGCTAAACTCATTAAGGTCTCTCTCTCTGTCAGGAGACTCTTGGCCGAACTATGTCCGGTTCGAGTGGGAAGCGGATGATGAAGAAATTCGGCACCCACCCACCACCCACTTAATAGCCACTATTGATGACCTAACCGACATGCTCGACTTCAACTCCGAAGACATCGATGGTATGGACGACGATGTAGGAGACGAACAGGAACCACCGCCTATCGGGCGCTGGACAACCACCTCATCATATGACATATATATGGTGGACACCCCCAAAGTAAGCGATGGCGATGAGGCGACGGAGGATAAACCCCCGGAGAAGCAATCTAGGCATCGGTGCCATAGACGCCGCTCCAAGCCCCGCCATGGCAAAAATAATGATACCGGCACAATAGATGACAATAGTCCAGATGGTGCCGAAGACGAAAACAATCCAGCCGAGCCAGGCTTCGAGTAGGCCGAGCAGGAAGATGGGCAAACTAGACCTAAGGAACAGGCAACAAATGGAGAATCAGAGGATGATAATTACATGCCCCTCTCTGAAGACGAGGTGAGCCTTGGCGACGATGAATTCATCGTACCCGAGGATCCCGTCGAGTAGGAACGCTTCAAGCGCCGGCTTATGGCCACTGCAAAAAGCCTGAAGAAAAGCAGCGACAGCTTCAAGCTGATCAAGATATGCTAACTGATAGATGGACCGAGGTCCTGGCTACCGAGGAATACAGACTCGAGCGCCCTACAAAAAGTTACCCAAAGCGCAGGTTGCTACCTCAACTCGAAGAGGAGGCATTAAAGCCCACAATACCAGTGCATGATGCGGCTGACCTGCCACCACGTGGCCGAGACAAAGCGGCATGCAAGCCCGAAGTCCAGACCGCACCCCGTCGCCAAACAAGCAAAAATGCGCAGGCCGGGGGCCACACGAAGGACCTGCGAGATGTATTGGAAAACAAAGCAGGACAGTCAAGATCGATCTACGGATCGCGGGGGCGCTCCACAATGCGCGACGATGACCGACGTGCCGGATACACTAAACAAAAGTCTGGCCGGGCCGAATACAACAGACCAGAATCATCTGAACTGCGTCGTGACGTAGCCCGGCATAGAGGCGCCGCACACCCCCTATGCTTCACTAATGAAGTAATGGATCATGAATTCCTAAAAGGGTTTAAACCTGTAAACATTGAATCTTACGATGGTACTACAGACCCCGTGGTATGGATAGAAGATTTCTTCCTACACATTCATATGGCTCGCGGAGACGATCTACACGCCATCAAGTACCTCCCGCTAAAACTCAAGGGACCAGCTCCGCATTGGCTGAATAGCTTGCCGGCAAATTCCATCGGGAGTTGGGAGAACCTAGCAGACGCATTCCTTGACAACTTTCAAGGCACTTATGTGCGACCACCGGATGCTAATGACCTAAGTCACATAATACAACAGCCCGGAGAGTTAGCCAGGAAATTTTGGACATGGTTCCTGACTAAAAAGAACCAAATTGTCGACTGTCCGAACGCCGAAGCCCTAGCGGCCTTTAAGCATAACATCCGCGACGAGTGGCTCGCCTGACATCTCGGCCAGGAAAAGCCAAAGTCCATGGCATCCCTCACAACACTGATGACCCGCTTCTGTGCGGGCGAGGATAGCTGGTTGGCTTGTAGCAACAACACAGCAAGCAACCCGGGCACATCAAAAGCCAGGGATAGCAACGACAAACCACGACGCAACAAATATAAGCATCGCAAAAACGGCGATAACACCGAAGACACGGCAGTCAATGCCGGATTCAGTGGCTCCAAGTCCGGTCAGCGGAAGAAGCCATTCAACAAAAACAATTCAGGCCCGTCCAGTTTGGATCGCATACTCTACCGTCCATGCCAAATCCATGGCACCCCAGGAACACCAGCCAATCATACCAATGGAGAATGCTGGGTCTTCAGACAAGCTGGCATGTCAAGTGCCTAAAACAAGGGGAAGGGATCTCAAAGTGACGACGACAAGGAGGAGCCCCGATCACCGAAAACGGGAGGACAGAAGAAATTCCCTCCCCGGGTGAAAATGGTGAATATGATACACGCAACTCATATCCCCAAGCAGGAGCGTGAACCAAGGGACGCCCATGCAGTAAAGCCAGTCGCCCCAAAACTCAACCTATGGTCCTCTTGTCCGATCACCTTCGATTGAAGGGACCATCCTACCAGTATCCGTCATGGAGATTCAACCACATTGGTCCTCGACCCCATCATCAACGGATTCCACCTCACACAAGTCTTTATGGACGGTAGCAGCAGCCTGAACCTGCTCTATCAGGATACCGTGTGCAAAATGGGCATCAATCCCTCAAGGATCAAAGCCACAAAAACCACCTTTAAAGGTGTCATACCAGGTGTAGAGGCCTGCTGTACGGGCTCAATCACACTGGAAGTAATCTTCGGATCTCCGGACAATCACCGTACCGAAGAGTTACTCTTCGGCATCGTCCCCTTTCACAGTGACTATCAGGCCTTGCTCGGACAAACCGCGTTCACTCGGTTCAACGCGGTGTCGCATTATGCCTACCACATACTGAAGATGCCCGGTCCACGCGGCATCATTACGGTTAAGGGCAGGGCCGAACTCCTCGCTATCGAAGACTCCACGACCGCTTTCACCAGTAAGAGCAACAAACGACACCTCCCAATCGAACCTTAAGTCGATGGCCAAGCTCACGGACCCCGTAGAAGGAGTCCGAATTACTACACGGCGGGATAGACCGGCCCGTCCGGAGCTTAATTAAAAACACTCCGGCAAAACTTAAAAGACAAACCACATACCGCGGCTCAATCGCTTGGTGGCGAAAGACCATTTCTTGCATTTTTCTCGCAGGTTCACCTTTGTAGGCCAGGACGAATGACATGGAAGCAGCGTAGTCACATAAGTGAATCAACAGATACCCCCCTCTTTTATAATCCGAACGCACTCCGGATCCGCATACAACCTCCTCCCGCCTAGTCTTAGCAGGTTCTATAGTCAAATTTCATTTTTAGCACATTACTTGTACTCATACGCTTAGATGTGTTACTCAAATACAACATGTGAGTTTATATGATGCTAGTCTGCTGTTATTTCTTATTAAAACCCTCTTGTTGAAAGGCAGCTGCTTATCGTGAGATGCCTTAGTATGCCAGGGGCTTCATCATACCCATATTACGGCAAAAAAGTCCGAACACCATCACGGCAGTTCGGCACCCCGAACTTATAGCATTATATGCATCAGCTCCGAATCATGTCTTGGGTCAATAGTTTGGTTTGCCCGGCTCCTATGTTTTGGTACCTTACGTTCCGCTATATCGACTAAGGTAGCGCTAGGAGAACTGCTGCGATTGTGTCCCGGTTCTTCCGGACGAGCACCTCAGTAGAGAAAGCCGAAAACTGACTGTCATGATGCAGCGAGAGTTGGTCAGCTGTTTGAGAGGTTGTCAAATCTTTAAGGATTTCTTCCGCATAATGCTATAACTAATGCAGAGTGTGAAGGATCGGTTTTCTTCCGATCAGGCGCTTATAGAGCCCCTCGTGCGGTCTTCCGAACACCAGGGGTTGTGCCTACCATACTTTTAAATTCCTATGGCTAAGTGAGAGTGATAAAGCCCTATAGTCTGATTGCCTGGTTCACTGTGCTGAACACCTCCTTCAAGGACCCAAAACTGGGATAAAGAGTGCTCAGGTTTATCCCAAACACCCCCGTACTCACTGCATGAGGGCGGAAGCCGACGACTGGCCAACTCTCAGGATTAATATATAAAACGGCCACACAAGAGGAAAAACTTTCAAATGACAGGCAATAAATAATAGAAATGACCTTGTTCAAACATTACACTGGACAAACATGACTGTATTCATGAAAATAGAATGTCCTTGGTGCATTGCTGCGCTGCAAGGCGGGCTCCTTTCAAGACACCTTCATAATACATTTCGGGCGTACGGTGCTCCTTACCCTCCGGTAGTCCCTCGTCAGCTTTTCCGCATCAATCTTCCTCCCATGCACTTTTGCACGGGCGAAGACCATTCGCGCACCCTCCATACAGACCGACCGCTTGATGACTTCGAGTCGAGGGCAAGCACTCACAAGCCGCTTCACGAGCCCGAAGTAACTGCTTGGAATAGGCTTGGCGGGCCATAGCCAGATAATTATGTCCTTCATGGCTAGTTCGGCCGCCTTATGCAGTTTGGTCAGCTGCTTCAGCTGATCGGAGAAAGGCACTAGATAATTTGGCGCCAGATACTGCATCCAGAAGAGCTTATCCGAAGTATTTCTTCCTTCGGCTCGATAGAATTGGGCGGCATCAGATATGCTGCACGGCAGCTCCGCAAACACCCCTGGATCAATCAAGAATTAAAATTATCAAACTTGATCTCCTCCTTTAAAAAAAACCCGCTTTATATATAAAAAGCCTTACCGGCCGCAATCTTCCTCGCTTCCTGGATTTCCTTCAAGGCACCCTGGGCTTCCCCACGGGAATCACTTGCGGCTTAGCGAGCCTGGGAGAGTTCAGATTCTTTCCCTGATAAACTCTGCTCCAAGGTCTCGCATTTCATCACGGCCTCTTGAAGCTTTCGCTCGGCCTCAATAACTCTAGCTTCGTCCTTCAAACGGAGAGCTTGCTCTATGGCTGCCCTCTTCTTGGCTTCGACCACAACCCTTTTAAGAGCCTCAATTTCGGACATCACCCCTAGAGCACATCATAAAAATATTTCTATCATGCACATCTCAACCATTTGTGCCAAATAAACAAGGTTTCCGCATACCTTGGTTGTCCTCCAGTTGTTTCTTCACTTGGCCAAGTTCTTCTTCGGCCATCTCCAGATTACGCTTTAGTCCGGATACTTCTGCAGCATGAGAGGCGGCAGTCGCTACAGACGTCTGCTTATTAAAACAAGTTAGATGTCATCAAGTGAGTCTCCTACGAACATAAGATTGATCCTCTGTCCGGTTCTGCCTTACCACCGAATAGTGTATCAGGGGCTACTATCTATACTATGACAATCTTCCATACCTCAAAGCCTCTTATAAGGCTGACGCAGGATTCATTCAGTCCGCTTTCAGCAGACTGAATCTTCTCAATCACCGCACCCATAAGGGCACGATGTTCATCAATGATGGAGGCGCCCTTCAGCGACGCTAATAAAGCATCCGACACCTCTGGTTGGACAGAAGTCGCCGGTGTAATGGGCACGTCTCCTCCAGCCAACGGAGGCCGCCTGCCCGATTCCGGAGCCTTATTGGCCTCCGGGACAGTATCCGGCTGGGGGGTGGTATTAAGATGACCCCCGCCATCGACATCCACGGGAATTTTCTCTCCCGTGTGTCCGGACCCCGAAGTTTGGCCTTCGGGCGTCACCTTTGCGATCTTCCCCCCTCTTCTATGGTTTGGGTACTACTGGGATGAAACCTCGGTGTCATCCACATGACTGGCGGAGGGGGCCTTCGGGGGTGTCCCGCTCTCCATAGCATCCGAACCCAGTGAATCCTCCGACGAGGATTGTTCGGCACGAGACCTCACAGGACTGTAAAAAGCATGGCTCAGGTTAAAATATTACGCCACGACGAATCTGGACGCATAAGCATATTCAGATTTTATACTCACGAGTTCACCAGGGGCTGGGCCCTGGGATCCCACTCAGGGTTGCTATCGGCGGCGGCAGTTGATACGTCTGCAACGTATCTATAATTTTTGATTGTTCCATGCTATTATATTACCCCTTTTTGATGTTTATGGGCTTTATTTTACACATTTATATCATTTTTGGGACTAACCTACTAACCGGAGGCCCAGCCCATATTGCTGTTTTTTTGCCTATTTCAGTATTTCGAAGAAAAGGAATATCAAACAGAGTCCAAACGGAATGAAACCTTCGGGAGCGTGATTTTTGGAACGAACGTGATCCGGAGAGCTTGGAGTGCAAGTCAAGAAGCTCCCGAGGGCCCCACGAGATACCCCCCCCTTGTAGGGCGCGCCCCCTGTCTCGTGGGCCCCTCGGGCATCCACTGACGTACTTCTTCCTCCTATATATACCTACGTACCCCGAAAACATCCAGGAGCACCACGAAACACAATTTTCACCGATGTAACCTTCCGTATCCGCGAGATCCCATCTTGGAGCCTTCGCCGGCACTCTGCCGGAGGAGGAAACGACCACGGAGGGCTTCTACATCAACATCCTTGCCCCTCCTATGAGTTGTGAGTAGTTTACCACAGACCTACGGGTCCATAGTTATTAGCTAGATGGCTTCTTCTCTCTTTTTGGATCTCAATACAATGTTCTCCCCCTCTCTTGTGGAGATCTATTCGATGTAATCTCTTTTTGTGGTGTGTTTGTCAAGATCCGATGAATTGTGGGTTTATGATCAGATTTATCTATGGATATTAATTGAATCTTCTCTGAATTCTTTTATGTATGATTGAGTTATCTTTGCAAGTCTCTCCGAATTATCAGTTTGGTTTGGCCTACTAGATTGATCTTTCTTGCCATGGGAGAAGTTTTTAGCTTTGGGTTCAATCTTGCGGTGTTATTACCCAGTGACAGAAAAGGTTGCAAGACACGTATTGTATTGTTGCCATCGAGGATAACAAGATGGGGTTTATATCATATTGCATGAGTTTGTCCCTCTACATCATGTCATCTTGCTTAATACGTTACTCTGTTCTTATGAACTTAATACTCTAGATGCAGGTAGGAGTCGGTCGATGTGTGGAGTAATAGTAGTAGATGCAGGCAGGAGTCGGTCTACTTGTTATGGACGTGATGCGTATATACATGATCATGCCTAGATAACGTCATAATTATTCGCTTTTCTATCAATTGCTCGACAGTAATTTGTTCACCCACCGTAATACTTATGCTATCTTGAGAGAAGCCTCTAGTGAAACCTATGGCCCTCGGGTCTATCTCTTATCATATTTTCTTTCAATCTACTTTATTTGCATCTTTACTTTTTTGCATCTATATTATAAAATACCAAAAATATATTTATCTTATCTTACTATCTTTATTAGATCTCACTTTCACAAGTGGCCGTGAAGGGATTGACAACCCCTTTATTGCGTTGGTTGCGAGTTCTCAAAACTTAGGGAAATACTTAAGCTACACTTGCTGCATCACCCTCTCCTCTTCGAGGAAAACCAACGCAAGCTCAAGACGTAGCAAGAAGGATTTTTGGCGCCGTTGTCGGGGAGGTCTTTGCTCAAGTCAAGACATACCAAGTACCCATCACAAACCCATCTCCCTCGCATTTACATTATTTGCCCTTTGCCTCTCGTTTTCCTCTCCCCCACTTCACCCTTGCCGTTTTATTCGTCCTCTCTTTCCCTATCTCCTCCTCTCTTTTTGCTTGCCGTTTTTCTGTTTGCTTGTGTGTTGGATTACTTGTTGCCATGGCGCAAGATAGTACCAAATTGTGTGATTTCTCGAATACCAATAATAATGATTTCCTTAGTACTTCGATTGCTCCTCTTAATGATGTTGAGTCTTGTGAAACCAATGCTGCTTTGTTGAATCTTGTTATGAAAGATCAATTCGCCGGCCTTCCTAGTGAAGATGCCGCTACTCATCTAAACAATTTTGTTGATTTGTGTGATATGCAAAATAAGAAAGATACGGATAGCAATATTGTCAAATTTAAGTTATTTCCGTTTTCACTTAGAGATCGTGCTAAAGTTTGGTTTTCGTCTTTGCCTAAAAATAGTGTTGATTCTTGGAACAAGTGCAAAGATGCTTTTATCTCTAACTATTTTCCTCCCACTAAGATCACCACTCTTAGGAACGATATTATGAATTTTAAACAACTTGATCATGAGCATGTTGCCCAATCTTGGGAAAGAATGAAATTGATGCTTCGCAATTGCCCTACTCATGGTTTGAATTTATGGATGATCATACAAAATTTTTATGTCGGTTTGAACTTTGCTTGTAGAAATCTCTTAGATTCGGCCGCGGGAGGCACCTTTATGGAAATCACGTTAGGAGATGCTACAAAACTTCTTGATAATATTATGGCTAATTATTCTCAATGGCACACCGAAAGATCTTCTAGTAAAAAAGTGCATGCTATAGAAGAAATCAATGTTTTGAGTGGAAAGATGGATGAACTTATGAAGATGTTTGCTACTAAAAATAGTCCTATTGATCCTAATGATATGCCTTTGTCTTCCTTGATTGATAATAATAATGAATCTACGGATGTGAATTTTGTTGGTAGGAATAGTTTTGGAAACAATGCTTATAGAGGAAATTTTAATGCTAGACCGTTTCCTAGTAATTCCTCTAATAATTATGGAAATTCCTACAATAATTCTTATGGTAATTTTAATAAGATTCCCTCTGATTTTGAGAATAGTGTGAAAGAATTTATGATTTCTCAAAAGAATTTTAATACTTTGCTTGAAGAAAAATTGCTCAAAGTTGATGATTTGGCTAGGAACATTGATAGACTTTCGCTTGATGTTGATTCTCTTAAACTTAGACCTTCTCCTCCTAAGCATGATATCAATGAGTCCCTCAAAGTAATGAGAATTTCCATTGACGAGTGCAAGGAAAGAACTGCTAGATTGCGTGCTAAGAAAGATAGCTTTATAAAAGCGTGTTCTTCTAGTTTCCGTGAAAATAATGATGAGGATCTTAAAGTTATTGATGCGTCTCCTATTAGATCTATGTTTTGCAATATGAATTTTGATGATTATGGGACTAATGATGAATCAACTTTGCCTAGAAGGCGTCCCAAGAATTCGGAGTCATTAGATCTTAATGCTAAATTTGGTAAAAGTGAGATTGGAGAATCCTCAACTTCTAATGTTGAACCCTCTATCTCAGATTTCAAGGAATTTGACTATGATAATTGCTCTTTAAAAGGTTGTATTTCCTTGTTGCAATCCGTTGTTAATTCTCCTCATGCTTATAGTCAAAACAAAGCTTTTACTAAACATATTGTTGATGCCTTGATGCAATCTTATGATGAAAAACTTAATTTGGAAGTTTCTATACCTAGAAAACTTAATGATGAGTGGGAACCTACTATAAAGATTAGAATTAAAGATTATGAGTGTTTTGCTTTGTGTGATTTGGGTGCTAGTATTTCCACGATTCCGAAAACTTTGTGTGATATTCTAGGTTTCCATGATCTCGAAGATTGCTCTTTAAATTTGCACCTTGCGTTTTCCACCATTAAAAAGCCTATGGGTAGGATCAATGATGTTCTTATTGTTGCAAATAGAAATTTGGTGCCCATAGATTTTATCGTTCTTAATATAGATTGCAATCTTTCTTGCCCTATTATTCTTGGTAGACCTTTCCTTAGAACGATTGGTGCGATTATTGATATGAAGGAAGGGAATATTAGATTCCAATTTCCCTTAAAGAAAGGCATCGAGCACTTTCCAAGAAAGAAAGTCAAATTACCTTATGAATCTATCATGCGTGCTACTTATGAATTTAGTGCCAACGATGGCACTACTTAGATCTATCTTCGCTTTTTATGCCTAGCTAGGGGCGTTAAACGATGGCGCTAGTTGGGAGGCAACCCATTTTTTCTTTATGTTCTTTGTTTTTGTTCCTGTTTAGTAATAAATTTTGTTTCTACTTTCTGTTTAGATGTGTTTTTACCTTTTATTTAGTGTTTGTGCCAAGTAGAACCTATAGGATAAACTATGATGATAGTTGATTTGATTCTGCTGAAAAACAGAAACTTTGCGCTCACGAGAAAAAATTCAATAAATCACAGAAACGAGCTTTTGCATTGATTCGTTTTGCTGCTGATCAATAAACAAATTTTAGAGTACGTCCTATTTTGGTAGGATTTTTAGAGTTACATAAGTTTGCGTTAGTTACATATTGATACAGACTGTTCTGTTTTTGACAGATTCTGTTTTTCGTGTGTTATTTACTTATTTCAATGCATCTATGGCTAGTAAATTAGTTTATAAACCATAAGGAAGTTGGAATACAGTAGGTTTAACACCAAAATAAATAAAGAATTATTTTATAGTAGTACCTTATGTGGTGGTTTTGTTTTCTTTCACTAACGGAGCTTATAAGATTTCCTGTTGAGTTTTGTGTTGTGAAGTTTTCAAGTTTTGGGTAAAGCTTTTATGGACTATGGAATAAAGGGTGGCAAGAGCCTAAGCTTGGATATGCCCAAGGCACCCCAAGATATTCAAGAATATCCAAAAGCCTAAGCTTGGGGATGCCCCGGGAAGGCATCCCCTCTTTCGTCTTCGTTCATTGGTAACTTTACTTGGAGCTATATTTTTATTCGCCACATGATATGTGTTTTGCTTGGAGTGTCGTGTATCATATTAGTCTTTGCTTTTTAGTTTACCAAAATAATCCTTGCTGTACACACCTTTTGGGAGAAGCCTATTTGATTAGAATTTGCTAGAATACTCTATGTGCTTCACTTATATCTTTTGAGATTGATAGTTTTTGCTCTAGTACTTCACTTATATCTTTTAGAGCACGGTGGTGTCTTAATTTTGAAGAAATTTCTAGTCTCTCATGCTTCACTTATATTATTTTGAGAGTCTTTTAGAACAGCATGGTATTTTCTATGGTTACAAAGTTGGTCCTAGAATGATGAGCATCCAAGATGGGTATAATAAAAACTATCATAGAAAAAGAATTGGATGCTATGATCAACTTGATGCTTGATAATTGTTTTGAGATATAAAGGTAGTAATGTTAGGGTCATGCTAGTGGATAATTATGAAATTGAGAAATACTTTTGTTGAAGTTGGCAAGTCCCGTAGCATGCACGTATGGTAAAAGTTGTGTGACAAATTTGTTGCATGAGGTGCTCTTTTGAGTGTCTTCCTTATGAGTGGCAGTCGGGGACGAGCGATGGAATTTTTTCCTACCAATCTATCCCTCTTGGGGCATGCGTAGTACTACTTTGCTTCGAGGGCTAAGTAGATTTTTGCAATAAGTATATGAGTTCTTTATGACTAATGTGAGTCCATGGACATACGCACACTCATCCTTCCAGTTTGCTAGCTTTTCTTATTACCGCGCAACTCTCGCCGGTATTGAACCCATTATTTACCTTCCTCAAAACAGCCACCATACCTACCTATTATGGCATTTCCATAGCCATTCCGAGATATATTGCCATGCAACTTTCCACCATTCCATTTATTATGACACGTTCCATCATTGTCATATTGCTCTTTTGCATGATCATGTAGTTGACATCGTATTTGTGGCAAGGCCACCTTCATAATCTTCATACATGTTGCTCTTAATTCATTGCATATCCCGGTACACCGCCGGAGGCATTCACATAGAGTCATATCTTGTTCTAGCTTTGAGTTGTAATTCTTGAGTTGTAAATCCATATAAGTGTGATGATCTTCATTATTAGAGCATTGTCCTAGTGAGGAAAGGATGATGAAGACTATGATTCCCCCACAAGTCGGGATGAGGCTTCGGACTTTATAAAAATAAAAGAGGCCAAAGAAGCCCACCAAAAAGAAAAAAAGAGAGAAGAAAGAAAAAAAAGAGAAAAAGAAAAAGAAGAAAAAAAAGAGAAAAATAAAAGAAAAGAAATAAAATGAGAGAAAAAGAGAGAAAGGACAATTGCTACTATCTCTTTTTCCACACTTCTGCTTCAAAATAGCACCATGATCTTCATGATAGAGAGTCTCATATGTTGTCACTTTCATATACTAGTGGGAATTTTTCATTATAGAACTTGGCTTGTATATTCCAATGATGGGCTTCCTCAAAGTGCCCTAGGTCTTCGTGAGCAAGCAAGTTGGATGCACACCCACTTAGTTTATTTTATTGAGCTTTCATATATTTATAGCTCTAGTGCATCCGTTGCATGGCAATCCCTACTCACTCACATTGATATCTATTGATGGACATATCCATAGCCCATTGATACGCCTGGTTGATGTGAGACTATCTTCTCCCACTTCTTGTCCTTACAACCACCACCATCTACCACCATAGTGTTATGTCCATGGCTTGCGCTCATGTATTGCGTAAGAGCTGAAAAAGCTGAAGCGCGTTAAAAAGTATGAAACAATTGCTCGGCTCGTCATCGGGGTTGTACATGATGGGAGTATTTTGTGTAAGAAAAATGAAGCATGGCCTAACTATATGATTTTGTAGGGATAAGCTTTCTTTGGCTATGTTATTTTGATAGGACATGATTATTTGTTAGTATGCTTTGAAGCATTATTATTTTTATGTTTTATAAGCTTTTATTTTGAATCATTTGGATCTAAACATTCATGCCACAATAAAGAAAATTACATTGAGAATTATGCTAGGTAGCATTCCACATCAAAAAAATTCTTTTTTATCATTTACCTACTCGAGGACGAGCAGGAATTAAGCTTGGGGATACTTGATACGTATCCAACGTATCTATAATTTTTGATTGTTCCATGCTATTATATTACCCCTTTTTGATGTTTATGGGCTTTATTTTACACATTTATATCATTTTTGGGACTAACCTACTAACCGGAGGCCTAGCCCATATTGCTATTTTTTGCCTATTTCAGTATTTCGAAGAAAAGGAATATCAAACGGAGTCCAAACGGAATGAAACCTTCGGGAGCGTGATTTCTGGAACGAACGTGATCTGGAGAGCTTGGAGTGCAAGTCAAGAAGCTCCCGAGGGCCCCACGAGATAGGGGGCCGCCCCCCCTGTAGGGCGCGCCCCCTGTCTCGTGGGCCCCTCGGGCGTCCATTGACATACTTCTTCCTCCTATATATACCTACATACCCCGAAAACATCCAGGAGCACCACGAAACACAATTTCCACCACCGTAACCTTCTGTATCCGTGAGATCCCATCTTGGAGCCTTCGCCGACACTCTGCCGGAGGGGGAATCGACCACGGAGGGCTTCTACATCAACATCCTTGCCCCTCCTATGAGTTGTGAGTAGTTTACCACAGACCTACGGGTCCATAGTTATTAGCTAGATGGCTTCTTCTCTCTTTTTGGATCTCAATACAATGTTCTCCCCCTCTCTTGTGGAGATCTATTCGATGTAATCTCTTTTTGCGGTGTGTTTGTCGAGATCCGATGAATTGTGTTTTATGATCAGATTTATCTATGGATATTAACTGAATCTTCTCTGAATTATTTTATGTATGATTGAGTTATCTTTGCAAGTCTCTTCGAATTATCAGTTTGGTTTGGCCTACTAGATTGATCTTTCTTGCCATGGGAAAAGTGTTTAGCTTTGGGTTCAATCTTGCGGTGTTCTTACCCAATGACAGAAAGGGTTGCAAGACACGTATTGTATTGTTGCCATCGAGGACAACAAGATGGTGTTTATATCATATTGCATGAGTTTATCCCTCTACATCATGTCATCTTGCTTAATGCGTTACTCTGTTCTTATGAACTTAATACTCTAGATGCAGGCAGGAGTCGGTCAATGTGTGGAGTAATAGTAGTAGATGCAGGCAGGAGTCGGTCTACTTGTTATGGACGTGATGCCTATATACATGATCATGCCTAGATAACATCATAATTATTTCCTTTTCTATCAATTGCTCGACAGTAATTTGTTCACCCACCGTAATACTTATGCTATCTTGAGAGAAGCCTCTAGTGAAACCTATGGCCCCTGGGTCTATTATCATATTTGCTTTCAATCTACTTTATTTGCATCTTTATTTTTTGCATCTATATTATAAAATACCAAAAATATTTATCTTATCTTACTATCTTTATTAGATCTCACTTTCGCAAGTGGCCATGAAGGGATTGACAACCCCTTTATTGTGTTGGTTGCAAGTTCTCAGTTTGTTTGTGTAGGTGCGTGGGACTTTTGAGGAGCCTCCTACTGGATTGATACCTTGGTTCTCAAAACTGAGGGAAATACTTACGCTACACTTGCTGCATCACCCTCTCCTCTTCGAGGAAAACCAACGCAAGCTCAAGACGTAGCAGCAGTGGACTCCTTTGGAAGGGGAGTTTTTCCCCTCTTGGGCGATTCGGCCTCCAAGGATGTGGAGGCCATCCTTTTCTTTCTTCCCCCATGGGGGATTCACCTTCCTCCTCCTCCTCCTCCTCGTCCTCTTCGGAGGAAGGATGGGCGTTGGAGTCTTCGGATTTTGTATCCGAGGCCCCACGGCGACGGAGGCCGCCCCTGGTCTTCTTGACCTCTTCTTTGATCTTCTTCTTCGGCGCCTTGTAAGGCGCCGGGACCAACATCTTCGTCAGAAGTGGTCGGCTGGTTCTTCGGGCAGCAGGGCTGGGCAGTAGATCTGCCCTGCCTTCCTCGTCCAGCCCTAGGAGGATTGTGGAAAAAACATTAGGCATTCTGCTAAGGACATGCCAATATAACATATGAATTGTCAACATACGGTTACTTACCGAACTTGCAGGGCGGGACAGTTGGTACCCGCGGTCCTCAGCGGAGTCCGGCCACGATTTGCCGGACTTGAAAAGCACCTTCCAGATGCCCTCGTGTGAGGAGCCGAAGAGCTCTAATAGGGTCTGGTGCTTGGCTAGGTTGAACTCCCATAAGTTGCAAGCCCGGTGTTGACAGGGGAGAATTCGGCGAACTAACATCACCTGGACTACATCGGCGAGCTTGATGTTCTTGTCTTCCATATCTTGGACGCGCGTTTGGATCGCTGATAGTTCTTCAGACGTAGCCTAGTCCAGGCCCTTCTTGGGCCAGGACGTGAGGCGCAGAGGGGCTTCAGATCTGAATCCCGGAGCTGCGGCCCAATCCTTGCCGCGTGGCTCAGTGATGTAAAACCACTGCTGCTACCACTCCTTGACGAAATAATTGAAAGTACCTGTTGGCCATGTAACATTGGGCATCCTGCTCACCATGGCTCCTCCGCACTCGGCGTGCTCGCCGCTCACTACCTTGGGCTTCATGTTGAACACCTTCAGCCATAAACCAAAGTGTGGCGTGATGCGGAGAAAGGCCTCACACACGACGATGAATGTCGAGATGTTGAGGAAGGAATTTGGGGATAGATCGTAAAAATCAATCCCGTAATAATGCATGACGCCGCGAACAAATGGGTGAAGGGGAAACCCTAGCCCATGGACAAAATGAGGGAGGAATACCACCCTCTCGTGGGGCTCTGGAGTGGGGATGATCAGTCCCACCGTTGGAAGGCGGTGGCCAATTCTCTTGGCCAGGTACCCGGCCCCACGAAGCCTTTTGATATCCTTCTCTCGGACGGTAGAGGCCATCCACTTGCCTCCTGCTCCGGATCCGGACATGTTCGGAAAGCCTTTTTGGGCGGAGAGGACGGACGCTTGGGCGCTAGGGCTCGAGCGAAAGGGAATGAATGGGCAGAGGAAGAAGAGGGCGTGGGTGAAAAGGGAGTTCTTATCCCCTTATAAAGGCAGCGGGGATCCTGTGCCTCCCCACTTGCCTGGTAAATTTGCTTATTCTCCAAACGCCATGATTAATGGCACGGTTGGGTTACCCACACCCGTATTGATGAGAATCCCGTAATTAGGGGACATGATTTCTGCTTCGACAAGACGTGCCGGTAAAACCGCCTTGCGATATGTGCGGCGGAAGGTTGTGAGAAACGATTTGCATAATAACCGGGTCGTGGCGTGATATCATTCTACCAAAGTTGTTAGCAGATTTGATTTGTGGAATATTGTTCTCTCTACGGTGGTATGTGGAATTTGTTTTGCAGAGTCGGACACGATACTTGTGTTCAAAATCTTCTATGGAGTATTCAGAGGAGGAACCCGCCTTGCAATGCCGAAGACAATCTGTGCGCCGGACTCATCGTCATTGAAGCCTAGTTCAGGGGCTACTAAGGGAGTCCTGGATTAGGGGGTATCCGGACAGCCGGACTATATACTTTGGCCGGACTGTTGGACTATGAAGATACAAGATTGAAGACTTTGTCCCGTGTCCGGATGGGACTCTCCTTTGCGTGGAAGGCAAGCTTGGTGATTCGGATATGTAGATCTCCTTCTCTATAACTGACTCTGTGTAACCCTAGCCCCCTTCGGTGTCTATATAAACCAGAGGGTTTAGTCCGTAGGACAAAAACAATCATAATCATAGGCTAGCTCCTAGGGTTTAGCCTCTATGATCTCGTGGTAGATCAACCCTTGTAATACTCATATCATCAAGATCAATCAAGCAGGAAGTAGGGTATTACCTCCGTCGAGAGGGCCCGAACCTGGGTAAAAACCGTGTCCCCAACCTCCTGTTACTATTAGCCTTAGACGCACAGTTCGGAATCCCCTACCCGAGATCCGCCAGTTTTGACACCGATACCCGGTGCGGCAGCTCTCTTGAACTCCTCTCTATAGGAGGATTTTGGATCTAACACTGCCGCTCTGCCGTGTGGGCCTATTGGGCCTTGCGGGCCTGCATCCTGGCCCAACTACAGGTTGGGTTTCTAGTCGTATGCAGGCCACTGTGGCCTAGTAGGTGGGTTTTTTTATTTAGTTTTTTCTTTTCTTCTTTATTTATTTTCATTTATTTATTTCTGAGTTGTTTTTTTGCTGTATTAAGAATTTCTTTGTGAATATTTTTTCTTTAGGTACAAAAAATTACAAACTTTCTGTTAGTGCCAATAGTTTTCAAATTTGAATTATTTGACAAACTAATTTGTAGACGAAGTGCATCTAGTTTTTGCCGTAAATGCATGAAAGAATTTGTTTGCACATAAAATTTCTTCGCGTTTCAAATGCCAAAACACATAAGTACCCTAACTATTACAAAGATTCCCTCCGGTTTGTTCGAAGCGGCACTTTCCAGATATATAAGTCCGGAAAGTCACTAGAGAAGAAAGTGATGACGGTGAAGCCTATCACAACCCAGAGTGGGATCTTCGGGTGTGGAACTTTTTCTTCACATGTGTCCCTTTGCGCCGTAACCATGGACAATCTTCATCATTTAACTGGATGCTCGGGTCAATATTCACTGTGAATGGAGCAATTTCATCAAACTTTTCATAATCTTCTGACATGTCTATCTTGTCATCCACTCCCACGATGTTTCTTTTCCCTGAAAGAACTATGTGGCGCTTTGGCTCGTCGTATGATGCATTCGCTTGCCATTTATCTCGTACCCTTTGAAAGTCATTATATTCGAAGATGGTAACTAGGACAGCAAGTACATGTCATCTTCAATATCGCTGTCATGCATGGCACGTGTCTGCAACCAACCGGTGAAAGTCCTCGTTTGTTCACGTGTAATCCAGTCGTCAGACTGCTCCGGGTATTTGGAGCATAGAAAATTCTTGTGTTCCTCCATATACGAAGCCACCAAGGCGGAATTCTATAGAACTGTGTAGTGTACTTGAGTGAGAGAATGCCCGTCCATACATATTATTTGATCCCCTCCTAGCGTGCCTTTTCCATCCAGTCTGCCCTTATGCCGCGATTCAGGAACACCAATCGGCTTAAGGTTAGGAATAAAATCAATACCAAACTCAATGACCTCCTCATTTTCATGGCCCTTTGAGATGCTTCCTTATGGCCTAGCACGGTTATGAACATATTTCTTTAAGACTCCCATGAACCTCTCAAAGGGGAACATATTGTGTAGAAATACAGGACCCAAAATGTTAATATCTTCGCATAGGTGAACTAGGACGTGCGTCATGATGTTGAAGAAGGACGGTGGGAACACCAACTCGAAACTGACAAGACATTGCACCAAATCATTCTGTAACCTTGGTATGATTTCTGGATCGATTACCTTCTGAGAGATTGCATTGAGGAATGCACATAGCTTCACAATGTCTAATCGAACGTTTTCCGGTAGAAGCCCCCTGAATGCAACCGGAAGCAGTTGCATCATAATCACGTGGCAGTCATGAGACTTTAGGTTCTGGAACTTTTTCTCTGCCATATTTATTATTCCCTTTATATTCGACGAGAAGCCAGACGGTACCTTCATACTGAGCAGGCATTCAAAGAAGATTTCCTTCTCTTCTTTGGTAAGAGCGTAGCTGGCATGACCCTGATGTATGCCATCTTTTCCGTGCATACGTTGTTGGTCCTCCCGTGCCTCCGGTGTATCTTTTGTCTTCCCATACACGCCCAAGAAGCCAAGCAGGGTCACGCAAAGATTCTTCGTCACGTGCATCACGTCGATTACGGACCGGACCTCTAAGTCTTTCCAATAGGGCAGGTCCAAAATATAGATTTCTTCTTCCACATGGGTGCGCGTCCGTAAGCGTCATTCGGAATAGGTTGTCCGCCAGGACTCTTTCCAAAGATTACCTTCAAATCCTTCACCATATCATGTACATCAGCACCAGTACGGTGGCGAGGCTTTGTCCGGATCCGCCTCACCTTTGAAATGCTTGCCTTTCTATCTTACGAGGCCTGCTCGGAAGAAATTAATGATGTCCGAGGTACACATTCTTCCTATAATTATCCAAATATATACTGTCGGTATCATCCAAACAGTGCGTGCATCCGCGGTATCCCTTGTTTGTCTGTCCTGAAAGGTTACTGAGAGCGGACCAATCATTGATGGTCACGAACAACAATGCCTTTAGGTCAAATTCTTCCTATTTGTGCTCATCCCACGCACGTACACCTTTTCCATTCCACAGCTGTAAGAGTTCTTCAACTAATGGCCTTAGGTACACATCAATGCCGTTGCCAGGTTGCTTAGGGCCTTGGATGAGCACTGGCATCATAATGAACTTCCGCTTCATGCACAACCAAGGAGGAAGGTTATACAAACATAGAGTCACAGGCCAGGTGCTATGGTTGCTGCTCTTCTCCCCAAAAGGATTAATGCCATCTGCGCTTAGACCAAACCATACATTCCTTGGGTCACCTGCAAACTCCTCCCTGTACTTTCTCTCAATTTTTCTCCACTGCGACCCGTCAAAAAACGGGTACTCTCAACTTTCTGTCTTCCTTACGATCATCTCTGTGCCATCACATCGTCTTGGCATGCTCTTTGTTTTGGAACAAACATTTCAACCGTTTTATTATAGGAGCATACCACATCACCTTGGAAGGAATCTTCTTCTTGGGGCGCTCGTCCTCGACATCACCAGGGTCATCGCGGCTGATCTTATAGCGCAATGCACCGCATACCGGGCATGCGTTCAAATCCTCGTACTCACCGCGGTAGAGGATGCAGTGATTAGGGCATGCATGTATCTTCTGCACCTCTAACCCTAGAGGGCAGACATCCTTCTTTGCTTCGTACGTACTCTCGGGCAATTCGTTGTCCTTTGGAAGCATATTCTTTATCATTACCAGCAACTTTCCAAATCCCTTGTCAGATATACCATTCTCTGCCTTCCATTGCAGCAATTACAGTGTGGTGCCCAACTTTTTCTTGTCAGCTTCGGAATTCAGGTACAACAATTTCTTGTGATCCTCTAACATGCGCTGCAACTTCTTCTTCTCCTTTTCACTTGCACAGTTTCTCTTTGCATCGGTAATTTCCCGACCTAGATCATCAACGGGCTCATCTGATGCCTCGTCTTCAGCTTCTTCCCGCATTGCCGGCTCAACTTCTTCTCGCATTGCCGGCTCAGCTTCTTCCCCGATTGTTGTATCATCGTATTCAGGGAACCCATGGCCAAGATAGCTATCGTCGTCCTCTTCTTCTTCATTGTCTTCCATCATAACCCCTCTTTCTCTGTGCTTGGTCCAAACACTATAGTGGGGCATGAAACCGGACTCAAACAGGTGGACGTGAATGGTTCTTGAGTTAGAGTAATTATGATCATTCTTACAGCCAGCACATGGACAAGGCATAAAACCATCCGCACGCTTGTTTGCCTGAGCCACAATCAGAAAAGTATGCACGCCATCAACGAACTGGGGAGAGCATCGGTCATCGTACATCCATTGCCGGCTCATCTTCATTACACACCACCGAATAGACCAAATTAATACAAGTTCATACATAAAGTTCATACAACACTTAAATGCAACATACAAATAACTCTCTAGCTAAAGCATTCAAATGCAACAACAAATGCGATCAAGATCGTAACTAAGGTAACAATTGATCCAACAACATAATGATACCAAGCCTCACTATCAATGCAATACTTTTTAATCTTTCTAATCTTCAACCGCATTTTCTCCATCTTGATCTTGTGATCATCGACGACATCGGCAACATGCAACTCCAATTCCATCTTCTCCCCCTCAATTCTTTTTAATTTTTCTTTCAAATACTCATTTTTTTTCTTTCAACTGAATTTAACCTCTCGACAATAGGGTCGGTTGGAATTTCCGATTCACATACCTCCTAGATAAAAATATCTATGTCAACTTGATGGGCATAATTTGTCATAAACACGAAATGCAACAAGTAGTTCTAAAAGAGAATATATCACATCCGAATCATAACACGAATGAGGGTCGACGGGGACGGATATCAAAACTATGGCACTATGTATAACAAACAACGTACGGGTAAGATAATTATACAAGTAACTATATATCTAAATCACACAAACATGATTTTTTTATATAAAAAGATAAGAACAAGAGGCTCACCACAAGGTGGTGCCGGCGACGGGTCGGTGCGGATGATCGACAGTGGTTACGACAGACGGGAAGGCACTAAGTAAACCACACCTACATATGCAAACTAAGAGTTATTTTAAGCTCAAATTGCATATAAATCAAATAAACTACCACATATAATTCCTCCCAAATTATTAAAACCCACAAAGTAATCACTATATAAAGCATTGCAAGAGCTAATCTAGCAATGAGAGATGAAAGGACAAAGTTGTTAACCTTTGTGATCACTTGAATGGATGGGGGCCTTCAAATCTTGACAAAATTTGAGCAAAATGTGTGATGAGCTCGAGGGAAGAGGGGAAGAACAGAAAGGAGAGGGGAAAGGGGGAAGAACAGAGTGAACTGGACGAAGGGTTTATACATAGGATGACCTTTACTACCGGTTCGTGGCACGAACCGGTACTAAAGGTGCTGGATGGGCCCCAGTCTAACAACATCCTGCCACCACTCTCTTTAGTACTGATTTGTGGCACGAACCGGTGCTAAAGGTTCGCCACGAACCGGTACTACTGAGAGCGGCCCGCCTAGCCGTTGGAACCGGCACTAATGGTCACATTAGTGCCGGCTCAAATACAAACCGGGACTAATGAGCTACACATTAGACCATTTTTCTACTAGTGAATGGCAATGTTGTTTACGGTGTTGTTGGTACAATCACACTACTGCTTATGGTCTTCTTGGTAGATTACTAGTCGGTGTCTGTGCATGATGTGCACGATCATATAGTAGCTGCTACATGCTTGCATGATCGTAGTAGGACAATGCATGTGCATGCTACGAATAGTAGTAGGATAAATGTGAATGCATTTTGGGCAGCTATGATCATAGCATTGCCCAATTGCAGCTGCCACTAATCATTGGCAGTTGCACTTTGGTGGTTCTATGATCAGAAAAATATATTGAAAACATACTCCCAATAATTTCTGTGTAAATTGCATTATAATGTAAACACTGTAGACATGGTAACTTGCTTAGCTTAGGCATGGTAACTTTTGATCCGGAAAATAATTCATCGAAACTTACCAACATAAGATCTAGTTTCGAAGATCTTGTCGCGACAAAGTTTCTATGAGGGAATGGATTTCGAATTGGACTGATGATTTGAGCTACAGAATATTTTGAATTATTGAACTGAGGAGAATATAGGATGACATCATCGTTTTTTGATAAATTCTATGGACTTTCAGCTTCACCTCCTGCTTGCCTGACCCCTTCTTCGGTTGCAGCGGGGTAGTCCTTTCTGGAGCTTTCTGTACTAGGGCCAAGATGCCCGACCCGAGCCCACTCTCTGGACCTGGAAGCACCATAGATGTTACGGAAACCTGCGTGTTATCTGCCGGCAGATGGGTGGGGGGCGGGGGGGGGGGGGGGGGGGGGGGGGGGGGATAAAACTCAACGGCGGCAATTCTTTTGAGTTTCTGAATTTTCTCCCCATAATCAAGTCAAAAGAACTGGGCCTCATTAAACGTAGTGCTTATTATCTCGTACCGAACTGGGCCAGAAGCCCATCTAGTCAGGCCGGCCTATCATCCGTGCGGCCGGAGCTGGTTTCGCGATTTTGCGCGCGGGTCCAGGAAAATCTAAAGAGCGGAGCGGGTTCTGAACATTTTGGGGAGTCCCCAAAATGCTTCAACTTTGCTCACGTAGGAGGGCCGCCGCACCACCTTTGCTGCCCAAAACGGCAAAAACCCTTACCAGCGGCGCCGCCCGGTGAGCTCGACCACCCCCGCGCTTCTCCCCCCTCCCCCCTCTCTCCGATGAGCTGGAACCACGCGGCCGCGGTCGCGACCGGGAGGGTCTCGGCGAGGACCACCCCCAGCCGTGGGTTCGCGAGCGCCGGCGGCGGGCGCCGCGGGCGGGCGCCCCGGCCGTGGTCGTGGGCCTGGCTGCGGGGGCTGTGGCGCGCAGAGCCGAAGAAGCAGCGGGGCGCCGCGAAGAGGCCGGGGAGGCGCGCGGCCGAGGGCGATGGCAAGGTCTCGCCCGGTGACGCCGCTCCCTCGTTCGTCGACCCCAATGTGGCGGCGCTCGCGAGCGGCGGGGGAACGGCCGGCGAGGAGGGCGCGCCGTCGGGGGTCTGCCTGCATCAAGACCTCGACTCCGCGCGCGTACAGGCAAGCGGATTCTCAGTTTCTCACCGCAACTTTCTATGCCCCGTTGGGTCTGACGCTGCAGTCTAATTGTTGCAACTAGTCTATCAAAGAGACTACGTACTTGATGAGTTCGAGGAATCGAGACCTTTGCTTGGAAATGGTGGTAAGATCGTGTCGTGCAATATTTTGGTGGGGGGAAATGCTGAAGAAAGTGTAAGATGTACAACCTTTTGGTGGGGAAAATGCTGAAGACAGTGTAAAATGTACAACATTTTGGTGGGGATAATAGTAGGATACTGGCCAGTCAGTTAAATGGTCTACTTGATGGTTGATGCTTCATCCTGCAGTAGTGCTGTAGCTGTCTCACTGTATCAATGTGTACATACATAGCTGTTGGAATGATCGAGATTGCTTCTCTGTGTGCATATTTATAGGCCAAACTGAAGCCTCTGCTCTCAAGGGCCAGACTAACCATTACCAGGAAAGTAGAATGGGCAAGTATCATGTTTGCGTATGCGCAGGTGATGTATCTGTAACCCACTTCACCTGCATAGCCCAAGAGAATTCCCCAAGTCCTGCTCCCTGTATTTTTCTTTTCTCAGTCAACTTACTCAGTTGTCACTATTATCATCTGAACCTCAGGAGTCCAGATACATCATAAAGGATCCACGCACTCCTCGGAGAAAAACTGTGAGTGTCTCTCTTTCCAGACTGCACCAGAGGTTCCATTCATGTACTATCCTGTACTATTTTTGCTCCGTTTTCTAGGCCGTAACGGTTGGCTTGTTTGTTCTTCCAATGCCAGCCTGTGGGTTTAATTCGAGAGAAAAGTAATGTCATCCTTAGGCAGGTACGTTTGTGCGTTCAGTTGGTTCTAACTATATTTGTATCGCATCATACTGATTTTGAAGATTTTGTTCTGAGATCAGAATTTTTGGTGGTCACATGATATCTTTTACATATAATGCACTGCTCCAAATGCCAAATTAGTTGTGTCATAATAGTTGGACTTCTCAGTTTTAGTTATGCTGCTGACTGCTGTATTCTGTTGTATGACACAATCTATTTTACTACTCCCTCCGTTCCCAAATATAAGTTTTTCTAGAGATTCCAACAAGTGACTACATACGGAGCAAAATGAGTGAATCTACACTCTAAAATATGTCTACATACATCCGTATGTTGTTGTCCATTTGAAATGTCTAAAAAGACTTATATTTAGGAACGGAGTGAGTAGTTCCTATACTTCCTGCATTGCTTTTCTCCATCTAAATCATCATCATGGGACCATGCATCATGTGTACTGGTCATATGTTTCATCAGTTCGACAGATAACTGAAGTTTTTTCTTCATAAGAGGACCATTACATTATTTTTTGTTGGGCTGGACAGGGGTGTTGGTGGGGAATAAGTATGTTACCATATTGACTAGTTGTTGGGATGCTTTGAAATGACTATATTATTGTACTCTGTTTCGGTTTCGATTCAATGGAGGTTTTTTCGATAGAAAAATGATTAGTTCTCCTGCAGAATTTGATATGTACGATGTATTCCATCCACGTGGTACTAACTGTGGTATGGCATAAACGTTAGAGAATCTAACTTACTCCCACCAGTACTAGAAAACCTCATGATCAAGTTTTTTTGGCTAAAGTCCATAAAAAATGGTCACGATGAGTTAAGCAATTTGGCCACAACTGCCCATGTATCTAGTTCTTGCATATGTTCTCACTTCCCTCTTCTCAAGGAAACTTTTGGCATGCTACTAGTACTACTAGCGCGTTAAATCACCGACTAGTTTTAGCACCTCTCAAATGTACAGTCACATGTTATATGTATCACAGACTCACAGTGAGCAAGCAACTAGTTGTGCAAAACATGAGAAAGTGGAAGGATTGTGACGCTTGCTAGCTAGTGGCGACTAAAATATTTTGGTGAGCCAAACACGAAAAAAATAACTTTACACTATCATGAAATTAGTACTATTCCTTCTCAAGGAAAAATATGAAACCTCATGAGCAAAGGTCTTTGTTATCTTCTTTTCTTGAGTGGGGATGTATCTTATTATCTTTCGTATTTATTTATTCATTGTTCTCTTGATGTAAATGACTGCCTTGTAATATAATTGACTGCCAGATACTTTTTGCTGATGTTTCAGCTACTTAGGACAAGGCGACCATTCATTGCAGAATTTACTGATGCCAAGGGTAATGAGATATTCACGGTAAGATCTCAGTTACCCATTGCTTTGTACCATTGTGAATACGCTCAATATACATTAGATTAAGTTCTTTTTTTTGTTGGATTTAGGTTCGCCGGCCTTTTAGGTGGATCAACAGCTCCATTTATGCAGAAGTGAATGGCAAGGTACATAGATATTTGTTACTTGATTGTTATGAATATACAGCAATGGTTGTGATTATGCTTTCTCTTTGGCCAGGAGGTAGGTGTAGTCCACAGTCGTTGGCATCTTTGGCGTAGAAATTATGACTTGTACTTAGGGTAACATGATCTTCTTCCCTTAACTCTGATTTAGTCAATTTTCTTGGTTTCCGCTAGTCTTGCTATACTGACTGACATTTTAATTTGCCAACATTTCTGTTCATCAGGAATAGGCAGTTTGCTGTGGTGGAGAATCCTGGATTTTGGAGCTGGTCCTTTACCCTGCTTGATGAGGATGATAATTTAGTAGCCATAATTGATCGCAAGATTAGGGGAGTTGGTTTGGAGGTAATGTCCTCTTGACTGGACAACCAAATACTAATTTTCAGTTTACTATATTTATTATATTAAGAGGATACCCCATGCTGTGATGTGACCCATGCATATACGCGCTATGATGTTATTGCTTGACACTGCTTCTGCGCGCGGGGAACGGGGGTATATGACATGCACATCCACTTGAGAATGATATGATTTTGCTTTAGGATGAGTCCACTTTGGCGGGCAACTTTGCGCTTGTGATACAAACTGAGCGCATGACTTTGCATCCCTTATCTTTTGCTATTTTTTTTCTGTTTGTTAAGCTATTGTCGATGTAGAAAGAATTGGATTGCGAGTACTAGTGAGTAAGGAGTGATGAGCATAACTTTGGTTTCATGCTCACCGAATGCAGCTCTTCACGGGTGCAGGGCCGGCCCTGGGGCATGGGCAGGGGGGCGTCGGCCCAGGGCCCAGCCCAGGGAGGGGCCCATGATGTAGTGCACATATATAATATAGCCGAGCAAAAATAGGTGAGAAAAAAAACTATGAGAGAAGAAAAACGAGATGAGGTAGGCCCATCAGATAGCAGGTAGCGATTAGCGAAGCGTCACGCACGCCGCACGGCAGGGCCGCTCGTTTCGATTGTGAAACAAATCAATTGAAGATCTCGCGGACGCCTCGCTCGTCTGTTCGTCCTCTCGTCGTTGTGGTCGCCTCGGTCACGCTGTGCGCGTCGCCCGCCGTGCGGCAATCCAGCAGCCGCAGCCCGCAGCAGTACGTATACGTATGTATGTGAGCAGTGAGCGCAGCCCACAGCAGTATGTATACGTATCCATGCATAACTCTCCGTACCATGTTCCTGATCCATCCCTGCAAACCCCAATTTCAGTAATTTCTTTTTTTTAGAACGTATTCAACTATTCATCCATGATCCATCCTCTAATTTCAGTGTTCACGAAGTTCCAAATTTTAATGTATAGTTTTCGAATTCAATCTTTCATAATATGTATTCAATTATCCTTTTTTTTTGTCATTCTATGCACATGTCTAGGGTTCCAATCATTCAAATCATCCGATGTATAAATTTCTAATTCCTTGAATAATTTTTTCTTCATAATATTAGGACATTAGCCCGCCATATTGCCTAAGAAGCATTTGTCTGAAGATTCAACAACTGAAGGGTACTTAAGTATTATTGTTGTCGATGGAGTCAGTTGAATTTGGTTCTTATTTGAGGTAATCATATCATGTTACTTTCAATTTTCTATCTTTTTAGTATTTCTGTCGTAATATGGCATTGTCCAACAATTATTATGTTTAAGTTTATGTACCACGCACGCGCATACATATATATGATCTTAGGACATAGGGACACATGGCATCGAGTTCGCCTAGGGCCTCCCGAAACACAGGGCCGGCCCTGCACGGGTGCTGCCCAGTATGAAGTTTGGTTTGGTGATGCTGGAAAAGGCACAGATAAAGGTTTTTGTCTCGCTAAAGATGTAAGTGTTCTCCCTTGATGAGAGTTTAAAAGCTTCTGCCTGATTGTTAAGCTGATTTGAAACTCAAATTTCATTGGTGCTTCCAGATGCACAACGACCTTCGCGTCTTTCTCCCGCTGGATTTACCCGAGAGGGCTGTGGCTCTTGCTCTTGCTGTGTCTCTGGACCATGACTGCTTCTCCAGGAGATTGGGCTGGTATGTGTGTACTCCCCTAGTTTCAGGATTGCTTAGTGAAAAAAAAATTCTTTTGAGAAATGATTGCTTATGTCAAAGTTATGTCCTATGGATTGCCGATATGCATGTAATGCAGGTGTTCACCTCCTGTTGCTATAGAGTTAACTCAAGTGCTTGTTTCTTTCAGGGTTCTTCGTCTTTTAGGAGCATGAGGGAATTGCAGAAAACACTGCTGTTGGGGCAGACCTAGAAATGGTAGTCACTGGAATTCAAGGGATCAAAGTATCATGGTATAGCCACACTGGAGGGGATGACTAATTCGTGCCATTCGATCATTTTAGCACTGATAAATTCCATTTTGTCCTGCTTCTCTCTCGAGTAAAGTATCTCTGTGCCGACGATCGGATCCCGAACTGCCTATGCTCTTCCAGTTAGTGCTTCCCTGCACCTATTGCCCTTTCAATCACCAGGTGTCAAATTGATATATATATATATATGCTTTGTTTTCAGTTTTGTTCTGTTTGTGCATGGCAGATGTAGAATTATGGATAGCCCTGCTGATCTCAACAGTATGCGAATGTTCTTGCTAAAGCAACCAGGATTTCTAATTACAAAAAAAAGTAACCAGGATTTGTTGGAGGTAGTGCTGATCTTGCAACATCAAATACGACGCGTGATTAGTCGGTTGCCAATAAATCTGGCTCTGATATTAGTCGGTTGCCAACAAGCTTAACCCGAAAGAACGGTGCGTGATTAGTCGGTAACGTCACGAGATTCGGTCCACTTAAACCCTTAGCTTAGTCGTTGCGAACGGCAGCCACCTTTCCTAGATCGACGGCTTAATCGCCGGATATATCGGATCGGCATGGCTTCGCCGTCGCCATCGCCGCCGCCGCAAAAGAAAAGGAAGGGCACGGCGGGGAGCAGAGACCGCCTGAGCGACCTCCCAGACCCCCTGCTGGACCACGTCCTTTCCTTCC